>NW_022060061.1:857190-982190 GCF_007399415.2 Gopherus evgoodei
TGTTCTCACTTCTGATAAGCCACGAGGCACCAGCTCCGGCAACCTGTGTGCCGCCAGATCTCGGCCTTCGGCAGGAGCAGATGCTGTCACATGTGGGCTCCCCGTGTGGCTTCATGTTCAACTGGAACATCCTCAGGCCAAGGACCGTCCCCCATGCCAGAGCTGGGGAGAACCCAGGCGTCCTGACTTGCTGCACCAGCCATGGCAGGCCAGTGAGTGGCTGTGTGAGGCCTGCTGCAGGGATTCTTAGCTGCTTGTTTCTCCCTGCCCCTCCCCAGAGCACCTGCCTCATTTGCATTTGTCAGGGATCCTGCATCCATCACCCCGATCATCATCGGACAATGCACCGGGAGGGTGGCAGCTGCTGTAATTTCAGGTGCCCCCACCTGCTTGAAACCCAGGACTTGGCTTTGCCCATGTCATTCGCCCCGGGAACCAGTGGGCCTGGGGTGCAGGGCTGGGTTACAGCCCTGCACTGGGACCTGGGCCCAGTGCCTGGCATCCGCGGGTGAGAGCAGCCTCATGTATCAGAGGGGTAGCCAGTGTTAGTCTGATTCTGTAAAAGCAGCAAAGAATCCTGTGGCACCTTATAGACTAACAGACATTTTGGAGCATGAGCTTTCGTGGGTGAATACCCACTTCCTCAGATGCATGTAGTGGAAATATCCAGGGGCAGGTATATATATGCTAGCAAGCAAGCTAGAGATAACGAGGTCAGTTCAATCAGGGAGGATGAGGCCCTGTTCTACCAGTTTCTCCTCTCTTGGTTTTCACACCTCAACTGCTAGAACAGGGCCTCATCCTCCCTGATTGAACTGACCTCGTTATCTCTAGCTTGCTTGCTAGCATATATATACCTGCCCCTGGAAATTTCCACTACATGCATCTGAGGAAGTGGGTATTCACCCACGAAAGCTCATGCTCCAAAAAGTCTGTTAGTCTATAAGCAGCCTCACGACGTTTATCCACCAATTACGTTTCTAGCCCTTGTGGTTTGCAAAGGAAAACTTTAAAGAACATCAAAATAGCCAGCCTGGGCCAGAGCAAAGGTCCAGCCAGCCCAGCGTCCTGTCAGCCGACAGTGGCCAGTGCCTGGTGCCCCAGAGGGAATGAACCGAACAGGGAATTATCAAGTGACCCATCCTCTGTCCCCAGCTTCTGGCAAACAGAGGCCAAGGACATCATCCCTGCCCAGCCTGGCTAATAGCCATTGATGGATCTGTCCACTATGAATTTATCTAGCTCTTTTTTGAATGCTGTTATAGTCTTGGCCTGCACAACATCCTCTGGCAGTGAGTTCCACAGGTTGACTGTGCATTGTGTGAAGAAACACTTCCTTGTGTTTGCTTTAAACCTGCTGCCTATTAATTTCATTTGGTGCCCCTTAGTTCTTGTGTTATGAGAAGGAGTAAATAACACTTCCCTGTTTACTTTCTCCACACCAGTCATGATTTCATAGACCTTGATCATATCCCGCCTTTGTCTCTTTTCCAAGCTGAAAAGTCCCAGTCTTATAAATTTCTCCTCATAGAGCAGCTGTTCCATCCCCTGAATCATTTCTGTTGCCCTTTTCTAAACCTTTTCCAGTTCCAAAATATGTTTTTTGAGATGGGGCGACCACATCTGCACGCAGTATTCAAGGTGTGGGCGTCCCATGGATTTATATAGAGGCAATATGATATTTTCTGTCTCATTATCTCTCCCTTTCTTAATGATTCCCAACATTCTGTTTGCTTTTTTTGACTCTGCTGCACATTGAGTGGATGTTTTCAGAGAACTATCCACAAGGATGCCAGGATCTCTTTTGAGCGATAACAGCTCATTTAGATCCCATCATTTTACATGTATAGTCGGGATGATGTTTTCCAAGGTGCATTACTTTGCATTTATCAACACTGAATTTCATCTGCCATTTTGTTGCCCAGAGGATGTGTGGGCATGTGATGCAACAGTGTCTGCCTGGGTGTGCAGGGAGCCTGAACCCATCGCTGTGAGATGGGGAGCTGCCCTGAGTGTGACTGTCGCAGTGATGCCAGGGCAGGGGCAGGAGAGACACGTTCCTGACCCCCCCCCCCACCATTCGGGACTCACCTAGCAAGGAAGGTGCCTATTCCCTTCTCCTCTGAGCCAGCCGGTTCCCTGCCCTGGAGCCAGATGGAGCTGGAGCTCCCTAGAGGGAAAAGGCCCTGTGCCCCCCCCCCCACAAGCCAGCCAGCCCCCTCCTCTGGGGCCAGATTGGAGCTGACATCCCTAGAGGAGAAAGTCCCCATGCCCCATCCTATCTTTGGGTGGCTCAGAAGGGGTCCACGGTTGAAGTGAGCGTGTGGGGCAGCCTGGTGTGCAGCGGCTCTGTTCCACCCCCAACGCCCCAGGCAATATCGAATCCCAGTGCAGGGCCAGGGGATGGCAAGTCAGCCCCGGGGATCCGGCGCGAGGAGAAATAACAAACCTTGTTAGAGCTCAGTGTGGGACGCAGCCGGTGCCAGGCGCTGCCGACGCCCAGACATGTGGGGGCTGCTCTCAGCTCCCCATGGCTGGAGGAGACGTCTCCTTCCCCAACTCACCCCAGGGGGGTCCAATCGTTAGCGCAACAAGACTTTGTCCTCAGCAGACCCCTTTGCTCCCAAAGGGGCCATTGCTGGGAGTACCCCCCCACCCCAGCTTGCATGGAGCTATTTAGAACATGGGTAACAGGTGCTAGCTGATGGAGGCTGCATTAGGCATTTCTTTGTGTGGGGGGGTCCCGGTCACCCCTTATTTTTGTCCCAGTGGGGCTGGACAGGGTGTCTGCAGCGGCAGGGGTGAGTCTGTCAGGAAGTAGGATCCACACAGGCAGCTGCCCCCGGGCAATGGGAGGCTGGGCAGGTGGGGTAATGATCTGAGTGCCCAGGAAATGGGGGGATGGCACGGGGTGTGTGTGTCTGGGCCTGTGATGACGCACATTGCACAAGCCCTGGTGATACCAGTGGGGTTCTGCCCCTTTGGCCCCACCGAGGATACCCCCAGGAGTGCGCTGGGATGTGG
Organism: Gopherus evgoodei; assembly: GCF_007399415.2. Taxonomy (NCBI): domain Eukaryota; kingdom Metazoa; phylum Chordata; order Testudines; family Testudinidae; genus Gopherus; species Gopherus evgoodei. The sequence continues at coordinate 860,215 of NW_022060061.1, forward strand.
GGGGAATGTCCCAGGCTGGCACCACGGCTGGCCTGCATGGGGTACTAATGACACCCTGCCCCCTTGGCTTCATTCTCCCCTCGCTGCCCCCTGGGGTGAGTGTCATGCCCTGCCTTCCGGGGCACTGGGAGGGGAACGCCCACCCTAGGGCTCTGGCTGCAGAGGGGGTCAGCTGGACCAGAGCCAGGTGGGCTCTACATCTGCAGCTCGCTGGGGAACAGCTCCCCCAGGCTGCAGGGGCAGGAGCCTTTTGGGGGGTGATGACAGCTCCTGCCTGTACCCGGCCACTGCAGGCCTAGGGTGGTGGATTCCAGCCAGGCCTCCCCTGGGCTTAGGGGACCCCCAAGCGCTGACGCTATCCCCCTCTTAGCTTGTTGGAAGACCATCAAAATAGGGCTGGGGCATCCCTGCCCCCCTGTGACACAGTTGGGAGCCAGGTGAACGTGTCTAGTTACTGGGGCTGGCTGCATGGGGGACAGGAGAGCAGGGGCTGATTTTACCTGAGAGTTACCTGAGCCAGGAGGGGGGTGGGGCCAGGTGACACCTTTGCGGGGGAAACTGGACAAAGGGAGGGGAGGAGCTGGGGGGAAGGGGAGAGAGAGGCTAGGTGGGGTTTTGCTTTCAGTTTTGGGCTAGGTGGTGGAACGCAGGGAACCCCAAGCTGAGGTCTAAGCTCCCTGCCCCCCAGAAGGACCTGACTGAGAGGTCCTGGTTGTACCTACAAGCCCTGCTTGGGACTGTGTTCCTGTCGGCTACTAAACCTTTTGCTTTACTGGCTGGCTGAGAGTCACAGTGAGTCGCAGGAAGAGGGGTGCAGGGCCCTGACTTCCCCTCACTCCGTGACACCCCCCAACCACTTTTTAACCACCCACAGGAAAACATTCTCGGAAGGTCAGAGGTCACAGGTCAGCCTTGCCACAAAGGGTTAATGCTTTCGGCACACTCAGGAACCAGCAGGAGTCACCTCGGCTGGCAGGCGCCGAAGCGCCGGCGATTAAAGCGGGTTGTTAGAGCCGGCGGCCTGCACGGAATACAGATCAGCCCCGCTGCAGCCAGCCAGGACCCACAGCAAAAAGCCTGGCACAGAGCGTTCCTAGCATCACCACTCAGCCTTGGGGGGCAGGGACAGCTGGGAGCCAGCTGATCCTGCTAGGCCCTGGCCGCCCCCTTCACCAAACGCCAGGGGGTGCTGGGCGAGAGAGGTGCACAGCATCGGGGGAGAGGTGCCAGCACCCCAACTCTGGGGTCTCTGTCAGTACAGAGCACCAGCCCCAGGGCTCTTATGGTGCGGGATAAACCACAGGCACGTTCTCATTGGCTGACGCTCATGTCACCCCCATACTCTGATTGGCTGTCAGGGAGAACACCACACCCATCCTCTGATCAGAGCGACCAGATGTCCCAGTTTTATAGGGACAGTCCCGATTTCTGGGTCTTGTTCTTAAATAGGCTCCTATTACCCCCTGCCCCCATCCCGAATTTTCACACTTGGTGTCTGGGTCACCCCACTTCTGATTGGCTGTCATTGGTGCCACACCCCTGCTCTGATTGGCTGTTGGCAGTGCCACACCCCACTCTAATTGGCTGTCAGGGTCATGCCTGTCACGGAGTCACCGGGCGATGCTCTGGAACTGCTCCCCACCAAGCCAGTCAGGACTTTGAGGAGCCTCCTCTCCCTTGGAGCAGACTTGTTCAGGGCAAGAAGCTCACACGGCTTCACCTCCTGGGTCTCTCCTTGGAGCATTCAGCATCCTCTGCCCCTCCGTGCGCTTCCCACAGCGAGTCCACCCCAGCGGGGTCCTGGGGAAGCCACCGGGTCCTGCACCCCCACTTTGCAGTCAGACGTGACTCTCAGCCAGCCAGTAACACAGAGGTTTATTCGATGACAGGAACAGGGTCTAAAACAGAGCTTGTATGTACAGAGAACCAGACCCCTCGGCTGGGTCCATTCTGGGGGTCAGTGAGCCAGACCCCCTCGTCTGCCCTCAGCCAGCTCCAGACTAACAACCCCTCCAGCCCCTCCTCTCTGCTCAGTTCCTTTCCCGGGCCAGGAGGTCACCTGATCCCTTTGTCTCCAACACCTTCAGCTGGCACCTTTGCAGAGGGAGGGGCCCAGACCATCAGTTGCTAGGAGACAGAGTGCCAGGCATTTAGGGGCACTGGCCCTTTGCTCTGCCAGATACTTAAGAACTGCCATGGGGACACTGAGGCACCAACACAGTATTCAGAGAAAACATTAAGAACTTTCCCAGTTCGTCACATCTCTCCCCCCTTTGAGACTGAACTGAGCGAGGTCACTCCAGCCAGTGACCTGGGGAAGTTCGAACCCACCAAGGTTCCCATGGATGCCCCAGCATCTCTCCCATCCCTTGGTGTGAGTTACACCAGGACAGTCCAGTTTCACGCCCTCCCTTAGGTCGGGTGTGCTTGATGGCACTTGCAGCCCGCATGTGGGAAGGTTTATGCGGCTTGAACCCTTTTGCGACCCCAATACCCCTGGGGTTCAAACTGGGACGGGGTCTTCTCCCAGCACTCTGGGCTGCAATTCAGGCTCTCTTGGTTAAGAGCCCCCATCTTGGTCTTGGCCAGCTCTGGGCTTGGGAAGCCGCTTCCCACTTTGTGGCCCAGACACAACACCTCTGCCGTCCCCCCTTGCACTTTCCAGCTTTTACCGTCAGTCCCACCTCCTTGAGGCAGCCCAGCCCCCTCTTCACCTGGGACACCTGTTCCTCCCAGGTCTGGCTAAAGATGCACATGTTATCAGTGTCTGCCAGGGCCAAGTTCTCCATCCCACTCAGCTTGTCTAGAATCTCCCCAGGCCTAGGCATGGGGTCGGCATCGGACACTGTGATGGCTTTAAGCTTCTGATAGCCCCCATAAAACCAGATCATCCTGTCTCCCTTGGGGATCAGCCCCACGGGTGAGGCCCATGGGCTGTAAAACGGCTGGATCCCATCTAAAGCCAGGATGTTCCTGATCTCTCTCTCCAGGATCTGGGCTGCTTTCCCAGTGACTCTGAACAGGGAACACCTGATGGGGAGATTGTCTCCCACCTCAGGAAAGAGATCCCCCCGGGGGTCTTCCCCCTTCTTCATCCAATCCTCCCTCTTCAGGTTCAGGGGTCCCCTCACTCTCCTCCCATCCAGCAGCTCGAAAGGGAAGAACCCTGTGGATTCCTGGGGCACCACCAGCTGTCTCCCGATTCCCCCCAGTTCTACTTCCCCTTGGGGAGCCCATTTCCGGTACAGGAATCCCTTCTCCTGCAGGACTCTGTCCCTGCAGCCTTCCCCAAGGGGGTTTGCAGCGCTGTGGCCAGCAAGTTCCCTCAGCTTCTCCAAGGAGGGATCCCTCTGCAGCTCGGTCTGGGATCCAGCAGCTGGGGCAGGGAGTGGGACCTGCTCCCTCTCGCTGGCTGGGCCTGGGGTCACAGCCCCCCTGAGCCCTGTCCCTGGTAGCTCCCTTCCTGCTGTGTAATCACTTCCCAGCAGCACGTCTGGACCAGGCAAACCTGTTTGGCAGCTGACCTGCCCTGCCTGGGTGTCCCTGCACTCAGCTGGGGTCTCAGCTCCCCCCGTGCTCAGCGCTGCCCTTGCTGTCCCAGTGGGGGCAGGCAGCGAGCTCTCTGCTCTGGTCACAGCATCAGAGCCAGCGTGAGCCCCCTCTCCGGTGTGCAGGGGGGCGGGGAGCATCTCTCCCTCCCACTCAGCCCCAGGGGGCTGGTTACAGGCAGGCAGGTATCCTGAGCCCAGCAACCCCTCCCCCCTGCCAGCCACGTCATTTGCAGTTTCACTGACCATTTCCATCCTAGCCAATTGGTTCCCTGGATTTGAATTCAAACCCTCGGCCATTACAGGAGCGGGGCCTGGATCCTGTCCCATGGGGAGACAGTCACCCCCCAACAGGGCCTCCCAGCCGATATCCTGGAGAACCCCAACTACCAGCCAGCCCGACCCCTTCTGGGTCTGCACAGGGATCTGGGCCATAGGCAGGGCGAGGGGCTTCACCCCAGGGAACTTCACCCAGGTTCCACAGTCCCTCAGCATCTGGGGCTGCACCACCACAGTTCTCTCTGTCCCAGGGTCTCACCCCCGCAGGCGTGCTTCCCCACTGACCCCTGGGCAGCCCCCTATGTCTCTCTGCTCCACCATCACCAATCCACGCTGCTGCTGCTTCTTCTGCAGCTTTTCCTCGGGCTCTTCCTTTCTCTCATGGTCCTCTCGCTCTCTCGGGCTCTGCTCCCATCCCATCCGTCTCCAATCTCCTGATGGGGAACCCAATCGTGAAGACCCTCGTCTGATTGGGGACCAGACTCCCGGGGATGCCTGGCTGATGCTCCAGCTGCTCTCAGATCCTCTTGTAGCCCCATCTGGGCCAGGAATCTGCTCCTCAGAGCGGTGCTTCTCCTTCAACTGCACGATTAACTGTGCCTTGGTGAATTTCCCCATGCGTAACCCTCTCTTTGTGCACAGGATCACAATGTCCTTCTCAAGGAGATGGTGATAGGCCATCACTTCACCGTTCCCAAGTGGCTCTGGACTCACAGGCCTGTGTGCTCTTGGCTCCCCCATGGTTTCCAGGAAGAACCCCGGGTGTGCCAGCCCTTCTCGTGATCACCACCTCTTTGCCAGGGTCGAGCTGCAGACTCCTCCGCCCCTGGGACTGCTCCTGCAATCCCCAGGGGAACCCTGCTACTGCAAAAATCCTTCTCTCTCCCAGGGTCGAGCGGCAAGCTCCTCCGCCCCTGAGACTGCTCGCTGCAGTCCTCAGGGGGACCCCGTTACTCCAACAGTCCTTCTCGCTGGTCACACACTCCCACAGGTTAACTGCCCCCTGAAACCGTCCCTCTCTGAGCCTTCAGCACCCCTGGTCCTCATTATCCCTCCTTTGTTTTACTGCTCCCCAGTCACTTACTGCAAGCAGCGCCATTCACGGGGTGCAGTACGTCCCGCCGCTGCCACCAGTTGTCACGGAGTCACCGGGCGATGCTCCGGAACTGCTCCCCACCAAGCCAGTCAGGACTTTGGGGAGCCTCCTCTCCCTTGGAGCAGACTTGTTCAGGACAAGAAGCTCACACGTCTTTACCTCCTGGGTCTCTCCTTGGAGCATTCAGCATCCTCTGCCCCTCCGTGCGCTTCCCCCAGCGAGTCCACCCCAGCGGGGTCCTGGGGAAGCCACAGGGTCCTGCACCCCCACTTTGCAGTCAGACGTGACTCTCAGCCAGCCAGTGAAACAGAGGTTTATTAGATGACAGGAACAGGGTCTAAAACAGCTTGTAGGTACAGAGAACCAGACCCCTCGGCTGGGTCCATTCTGGGGGTCAGTGAGCCAGACCCCCACGTCTGCCCTCAGCCAGCTCCAGACTAACCACCCCTCCCAGCCCCTCCTCTCTCCTCAGCCCCTTTCCCAGGCCAGGAGGTCACCTGATCCCTTTGTCTCCAACACCTTCAGCTGGCACCTTTGCAGGGGAGGGGCCCAGGCCATCAGTTGCTAGGAGACAGAGTGCCAGGCATTTAGGGGCACTGGCCCTTTGCTCTGCCAGATACTTAAGAACTGCCATGGGGACACTGAGGCACCAACACAGTATTCAGAGAAACATTAAGAACATTCCCAGTTCGTCACAATGCCACACCCACATTCTGGTTGGCTTTTGGCAGTGCTACGCCCAGGCATGGATTGGCTGCCAGAGATGTCCCGTGTGGTGCCCTCTAAAAGCTGCAGCTGGGCACCTGTGACACGCCCCCACCGCCACCCCCAGGACAGGGAGAGGCTGGCTGGGAGCGTTTCACGCCCACATTGCACCGGTGCCAGCGGCTGCACAAGGACCTGTGGGGCTTGAGCGCCACAGCTGGGGAGAGCTGGGCAATCCAGGGGACGGTGGGTTGGTTGCCAGCAAGGCGTGACCAGAGCAGGGACACACCTGCGGGACACAAGTCTCCCAGGCAGGCACTGTGCTCGAGGCTGGGGCCTCTCTCCACCCCCAGAGCTGGCTACCGAGGCAGAAAGGGGACTCGCAGCCCGGCCAGAAGCAGCGTCTCTCCCGGGGACGATGGGGTGCAGCCACTCGGCTCCCACACAACAGAAGCATCAAGAAAGCCACTAGACAAGTGAGGTGGCCGGTGCAAAGATGGATTCTGGGGCTGGGGGAGGGACACGCTGAGCCTTCCCCAAGGGGCTGAGGGGGAAGCTGCTGCCCTTTGAAGGTGGCAGGCGCGAGGCCCTTTCAACAAGAGCTAACGGATCAGCCCTGGGATTCTCTGGGAGCGGGGCCGGAGCTGGGCTCGGGGGGCTGGGGCTGAGCAGACCGGCTGGGACCCCCCGGGGAACTCGCTCCACTGACAAACAAGCAGACAGGGGGAGGGAAATTGACACGAGTTCCAGCTTCCACCTCCCATCAGGTGGGAGCGATTTGCTGACACATCCAGCCAAGGGGCAGGAGGTTGCACACCCTGCGTCTGACCCCCGACCTAGAGAGCTGGGCTGTGGGTCAGGGCTGAGGGACACCAGCAGAGCTGGAGGAAATCTTGCCTTTTTCTTGCCCATGCTCCCCCCGTCTCTGACACTCCAGCTCTGTGCAGCTGAGGGAACTTTTTCCTCTTCTTGTCCCCCACCGCCAGTAACAGGGAAGAACCCAAAACCCCTTTCCCTGCAGGCTGGGAGGGGGAGAGGAGAGGCCTGCCTGGCAGGCGAAGGCCGAATTGAGGCTGCGGTTGGTGGGCCGGAGCCTTCTTGGGCAGCTGAGACCAGCAATGAAAGGAACCAAGAGCAGCTCCCAGATTTCCCCTCCGCTCCGGCCGAGGCTGAGAACCACTGGGGCCAGGCAGAGTCCACGGGGAACAGAGGGGCTGGCGGGAGCAATATCCCCTAGGACTTTGGGAGCCAGGACTCCTGGGTTCGCTCTCTGCCACTCAGAGGGGAGTGGTGTCTAGTGGTTAGAGCAGGGAGCTGGACACCTGGGTTCTATTCCCAGGACTCTGTCATCCAGGCTGGAGAGTGGGGGTGAATCCTGGATCCCTCTCCCACTGGGGCTCCACCTTTTGGGAGCATTTCCCCTTGGTGCTGCCTTAGCAGCTGCCTCCCCTGCCCCTGCAGCCATGAACCCAGCCCCTCAAGGCCGCCAGGAACAGGATGTGGCGATCAGCCCTGCTGGAGCTCCTGCATGGCGGGTGGGTGGCCCAATGAGGGAATCTCTCGCCAGCTGCATTCTCATTCAGCACCCACCCAGCACCCAGCTCCTGTGACAGTCCAAGAAAAACAGTGATTTGCCAGTTAGACGCCTCCCCCGGCTGCTGGGAAGGGGGCGGAACTGGCACCGTTATCAGCACTCACCACGCCGCCTGGCACACTGGGTGCATGGAGCCGGGCACCGGATTGTTATTGTAGGGTGCGCGGAGTTGAGCACTGGCTTGTTATTGTAGGGTGCGCAGAGCTGGACACTGGTCATTGTAGAGTGCGCGGAGCTGGGCACTGGTTTGTTATCGTAGGGTGCGCAGAGCCGGGCACTGGTTATCGTAGGGTGCGCAGAGCCGGGCACTGGTTTGTTATAGTAGGGTGCACGGAGCTGGACACTGGTTTATTGTAGGGTGCGCAGAGCTGGGCACTGGTTTATCGTAGGGTGCGTGGAGCTGGGTCCTGGTTTGTTATCGTAGGGTGCACGGAGCTGGACACCAATTTATCATAGGGTGCACGGAGCTGGGCACTGGTTTATCGTAGGGTGCACAGAGTCAGGCACCAGTTTATCGTAGGGTGCACGGAGCTGGGCACTGGTTATTGTAGGGTGCGCAGAGCCGGGCACTGGTTTGTTATAGTAGGGTGCACGAAGCTGGACACTGGTTTATTGTAGGGTGCGCGGAGCTGGGCACTAGTTTATCGTAGGGTGCGTGGAGCTGGGTGCTGGTTTGTTATCGTAGGGTGCATGGAGCTGGACACCAATTTATCATAGGGTGCACGGAGCTGGGCACTGGTTTATCGTAGGGTGCACAGAGTCAGGCACCAGTTTATCGTAGGGTGCATGGAGCTGGGCACTGGTTATTGTAGGGTGTGCAGAGCCGGGCACTGGTTTGTTATTGTAGGGTGCGCGGAGCTGGACACTGGTTTATCGTAGGGTGTGCAGAGCTGGACACTGGTTATTGTAAAGTGCGCAGAGCGGGGCACTGGTTATTGTAGGGTGTGCAGAGCCGGGCACTGGTTTGTTATTGTAGGGTGCGCGGAGCTGGACACTGGTTTATCGTAGGGTGTGCAGAGCTGGACACTGGTTATTGTAAAGTGCGCAGAGCGGGGCACTGGTTATTGTAGGGTGCACAGAGCCGGGCACCGGTTTGTTATCGTAGGGTGCGCAGAGCCGGGCACTGGTTTATCGTAGGGTCGCAGAGCCGTGTGCTAGTTTGTTATCGTAGGGTGCGCGGAGCTGGACACTGGTTATCATAGGGTGCGCGGAGCCGGGCGCTGGTTTATTGTAGGGTGCGCGGAGCTGAACACCGGTTTATTGTAGGATGCGTGGAGCTGGGCACTGGTTATTGTAGGGTGCGCAGAGCCGGGCACTGGTTTGTTATCATAGGGTGCGCGGAGCCAGGCACTGGTTTATCGTAGGGTGCGCGGAGCCGGGCACTGGTTTATCGTAGGGTGCGCAGACCCCTATAGTGTTTCCTTAGCATAGGATCAGTTATGAGCACGGCAGCTACACTGACCCGTATGTTAACAGAGAGTCATGCAGGGGCACCATGTGCTGGTTTGTTATTGTAGGGTCTCTAGGTGCTTTGGGGACTGAGCCACCCAGCTCTGTTCCTAAAGTGCTGCCCTGCAGAACGCAGTACCCATGAAACCTCCTCAGCCCAGCACCTGCCCCTGCAGCATGACTGAACCCATCATCCCATCAGTAGCACTGGCAGCCTTAGAAATCCCAGTCCCCATTAAACCCTGCTGCCAAGACACAGCCATGGAGAACAGCCCCCAGGCCGATCACTCCCCTCACCTGCTCCCAGTACCGCTCCCGCGGCTGCTGGCAGGGGAGCTCCCTGCAGATCACACACCAGACAGGCCCCATATTTCAGCGCTCCCTGCCTGGCCCCGGGGCTCCCAGCCGCAGCTCAGCGCAGGGACTGATCAAATCAATCTCAGCCTCGTGCCTCGGTAAATGTGTCCTGCCGGTAAAAACCGCTCCAGTCGGACGGCTGGGTCTGACTCTGGTGTCAGTCTGGATTCAATCGGGGAAGTTGGGACCCGGGAGAGTCTGCAGGTGGGGTGCACGGTCCCAATGCAGGGAGAGGGTGGGGTGGGTCAGGCAGGAGGGGCAGAGCTCAGAAGGGCCTTGGCAAGTAGCTAGTGGTGGGCACTGGGTGGGGAATCAGCTGGTGCAGATGAGGAGAGGGGGGAGGTGGCCCCTGCCTGTGCCAGCTGAGCACTCAGTGCTGGGGGCAGCTCCCCCGGGCCCCTGGGGTGGGCAACTGAGATCAGAATCCATCCCCCACTTCAGACCAGGAAGTCGCACTGGGCCTGCCTGCCCCTGGTTCTGCTGATGCTCCCAGGGCTTTCTCCACATTGCTTCTGCTCCGGGGCCCAGCTGGGGGGACGTGTGTCACCTCTCCAGCTCACCCTCCCTGGGCCAGCGGGCACAGGGGCATCAGCGTATCAGGACCCAGGGGGGCAAGGGGCCGGCTCAGCCCCTCCTGCGGTGCCTTGTTTCAATTGCAGGAGATGCATGTGGAACGAAGCTGTTCGTTCCCACCCTCAGCGGCGCCCAACGTTCTGCTGGGCACAGCCCCTGCGCTCTGCCTCCCTTTGCTGCTCCAGAGCCAGCCATTGAGAGTTGTGCCAATGGGGCCCCCATCGCACTGGGCACCACTGGGTGCTCATTGTGCCAGCTGCTGCCCAGACCCACTGAGGGAGATCGATGCTGCACAGACATAGCGAGAGACAGCCCTACCCCGAAAAGCTCCCAGTCTACTAGACACAGGAGGGATTATTGTCCCTCATTTACACATGGGGAAACTGAGGCCTGGAGAGATGCACAGATGTGCCCAAGCTCCCACAGGGATGATGCCTTGGCCAGTGGAGGCTCAGGAAGGGCCACAAGCCACTGGCGGGGACCCATTTGCCTGGCACCATCAAGACTTCAGCTCCCTGAGGAGCTGGGGGCCAGCAGCGAATCCTGAGAGGCCCAATGCCAGCCTGGGCCAATCTTGGTCCGTTCCTTCCACCCACAGCCCCATCCAGCTCCAGATGGGCACCTGACCACCTCCATGCCCACAGCGAGGTGCAGCCACACAGCCCCTCACCGTGGGAGAGGATGGGGAGCTACCAGCATTGTGCAGAAGGGGAAACTGAGTCACAGAGCAGGGAAAGGGCTCAGCCCAGGTCACTAATCCATGATTAGAACCCAAGAGTCCTCACTCCAGCCCCTCCCCCCATCTACCCCCTCTTTCCCTCCTACAGCTAGGGGTCCAGCCCAGCCAAGCAATGCCTCATTGGCAAAAGGCCAGGATTCCACTGCCTCAACTGCCCTGTTCTCTACTCTGGGCGCTGCGGCCCCAGGAAACTACAATGCCCAGTATGCACCACTCTATCGCTAGCCAAGCGTAAATGGTGGGAGGGAGCAATGCATGCTGGGAGCTGTAGTCTCAGCAGGCTGCACCTTAGTGTTTGAAATCGGGACATGGGTGGGAAGCGCATTGGTCCAGGCCTTGCCCCCTGGGGAGGAGGTGGGGAGAGGCAGGCCAGGGGATGCCAGGCTGGGGTGAAGTCGGCGATGGGGGTGGGTACAGAGGCAGGGAGTGGGAGCGGGCCTGCAACCAGCAGCCACCACCTTGAGACACCCGCGTGGCTGCAGGTCTATCGATCTCCCTTCCTCAGGGAGTCAAGCGAGCGTTCATCCTCCGGCTGCTCCTAAGCCTGGCAGGGATGGCTCAGTAGTCGGGGCCGGGGGGGGGGGGGGGAGACAGGCTGCGCTGGGGGCAGGGCTGGGTTTAGGGCAATTCCCCCAATTCCCAGGAATCAGGCCCCACACCCGCTGCTGACGTGCTGCCGGAAACAGCAGCAACCGATTAAGCTGCTGCCGAATTGCTGCCACTCTTTGCCAGCATTTCAGCTGCAGCTCTTTCGAATGGGGCCCCGCCCGTCCTAAAGCCAGCCCTAGCTGGGGGCTGCCCGTCCATCAGGGAACAGGCACCGAGAGAACCCAGGGCCGTGAGTTCAATCCTTGAGGGGGCCATTTGGGGATTGATCCTGCTTTGAGCAGGGGTTGGACTAGATGACCTCCTGAGGTCCCTTCCAACCCTAATAATCTATGATTCTATGGCACATTCTGCTGAGATGCGCTGTATGCAACATTCAGGGGGAGGCAAAATCCCACGGGGGGCATGGCCTTGCGAGGCAGGCACAGCCCTGGCATGCAGGACTCCTGGGTTCTATGCTCAGCTCTGCCACCCAGTGAGCAGGGCGAGTCACTTGCCTGTGCCGTGCCTCAGTTTCCCCTCCAAATCTTTGTCTGTTTTGGGCTTCAGTTCTCCCTTTGTAAGCGGGTGAGAATGATCCTTGAGGAGCTCTCTGGGGGAGGGATGGGCTCTCACTCGGTCCCTGCAGCGCCCACGACAACGGGGGGAGCCCCGGAGCTGGGCTGTGGTCTGTGCACACCATAGTGAGATACACTTAATTAACCACAACCGATCTCCTCCACCCAGCCTCTGCCCACTGGGCCAGATCCAGGCTGGCAATTAAAGCTCCTGAAGGTTCCCCTCGCTGGCACCAGCTGACAGCCTGGGTACCCGCTCAGGCTGCAGGGAGCTGGCTCCAGGAGACCTCCCCTCAAAGGGGAGGAGCAGGGGCAACAGGGGGAAAATGAGCTGAGATTGAAGAGGGTATCCCACCACCCCTCCTGCTCCTTCCCGTCTCTGCCCCGTATCCACCCCACACCCACACCAGCCCAGGGCGCACTGAAGCTACCCCCGTATCCCCCGCTCCAATGAGCAGGCACTGGACTCAGCAGCAGCCGGTGACTGTCACAAGAAGCAGGCTAGAAACAGGAGGGGTGTGGGTGGATGGGGGGGGGCAGAATGTGCTCCAGGGAAGCTCTAAAAACACCCCCCCTCCCAATCTGGGCTCACAGCTTCATTAACCCCTTGGGAGCTGCTAGGTCCCAGCAGCCCCAGGCCACCGAACTGAGACTTGGGTCACTGGAAAAACAGACCTAGAGCCGCCCCACGCTGGGCTCCCCCCACCCAGGCTCTGCTAGCGTCCCCTTGCTCCTGACCTGCAGAGCCCTGCTAGCCCAGCCCTGGGCACCCCCTGCCCCCCAGCTTCCCTGGTGCCTCTCAAGCCTGACGTGGAGCCCCCCTCTATCTGTGCCCCTCACTCTTGACCTGAGCCGCTGCTCCCCTCCCCCCGGCTTTACCCCTTCCCATCCAGCCCCAGAGCAGCAGGGGAAATGGGACATGGACCTTTCCCCTCAGGGGGACCCTGGCTCCAATCTGACCCCAGGGGCAGGATCTCCAGGGGGACTGGCTGCCTCGACAGAGAGGTTGGGGACTGCATGAGCGATGGAGACGGAGTGCCCCACTGGGCAGGGCTGGGGGTGGGGCACACTGCCATTGCCTGGAGTCCCTGCCCCCACATGGTGCAGCTGTGGGGGGGGGGGCACTAGGCCAGCGGCTGGGGGCGGAGGGACATTGCAGCACCAGGCCATGCCCTGTGCATGCCAATCAGAGCCAGGGAGACACCAGAGCCCCATGCACAGTGCCCCACGCAGTGCCATGGAACTCCCCCTCCCCCCACCATGCCATAGGGAAACCGCCCAGCTCCACACAGTGAGGGACCTGCCCCCATGCTCAGCAGCGCCACACAGAGCCATGGAGGCCCCTGCTGCGCCCAGGCAGCACGCTGCAGACCCCATGCAGCAGCCGTCAGAGCCACAAAGGACCCGAGGCGACGCCACAGGATGCTATGGAGAGCCGCCGAAAGCCAGCTGGTGTCCCAAATCACCCAACATGGGCTGGTAAACAGCCTTGGCTTCCTCAGAGACAGTGCCAGCAGTTCTGATCCAGAGCCTACACCTTCTCCCAGAGCTGGGGGGAGAACCCAGGAGTCCTGGCTCCCAGCACCTCCTGCTCTAACCAATAGACCCCACTCCCCTCCCAGAACTGGGAACAGAACCCAGGAGTCCTGGTACTCCCCCAAACATCAGACCATGCTGCCACTCCCTTCCCTCTCAACGCCCGGAGGCAGTGCCTCCCCATTTGTCCCCATCCCTCACACGGGGGGGGGGGCATAAGTGGCAGGAGGCACAGACATCAGCAGGGAGCATGGGGGAGGCTCTTGGGGTGGTCATGGAGGAGAACCGCGCCCCCTGCAACTCCAAACCTGGAGCCTGTTTCCCCTGGCCTCAAAGGGGGGATGTAGGGCAAGGGGAAGACGAGGGGCTGCCCAGGGGGCATCACGCGCCCGGCTCCCAGGGCAAAGTGCTTCAGGCAGGCAGGTGGCAGACCCACCACCCAGGCCGAGAGCCCAGGGAGGCTGTAGTAGGCAGCACAGGAACCACGACGGGGCCAAGCCCCAGAGACCCCGATGCCCCCAGCACCGCCCGGGCAGAGCTCGCCCAAGGTGGGCTGGCAAAGCTGGAGCTGGGACCAGCATCTCCGGGGCTTCGGGGCTGCTCCAGTTCACTCCATGCACCCCTCGCCCAGGCCCCCCAGGGCGCCAGTGCCCACCGTGCCCAGGCACCAGCGCAGGGCTCCCCGGACCCGGCTCCCCTCACCTCTCGTCGGCCTGCCAGTCGCCCAGCAGCAGGTCCCGGAAGCGGTAGCGAGGGGGCAGCGGCAGCACCTCCTTCTCCAGCTCCACCATGTTGGCCCTCGACGCCGCCGTCCTGCCGTCGCTCAGCTGTGCCCCGGTGGCTTGCGGGGGCCGGGAGCCGCTAGCCAGGGCGGCCCGCTACGCCCGGGGCCCACGGGCATGGTGGGGCAGGGTGGGCATCCGGGAGCAGCTCTCTGCCACCCGCTGCCTGGGCTGGGGAGGGAAGCGAGCAGCTGGTGCCATCAGCCTCGCCTTGCCAGCCGACTGGTGCCCGGCCCCTGCAGCAGCCTGGGAGGTGCCCCCAGCGGATGCTGCCGCTAGCCCATGGCACGGCCCCCCCCAGCTGGCAGGCCGGGGGGCAGGCGGCCCCTGCCAGGCTGGCTCGGGAGGCAGCGGAGCGAGGGGAGCCAGCCGGCTGAGCGCGCCTCGGTCTCCGGCAGGGATGCGGGGGGCGGTTTCAGCCAGGAGGGGCCGCCCCGATCCGCCCCTTGCCTGGGGGCTGCTGTCCTCTCCCCTCCCCTCCCCGGGCCACCTGCGGCCGCGGCGCTTCCTTAACCTCGGGCTGCGGGAGAGGGGACAAGATGCTCCCAGCCCCCCTGCTCTGACCCACCAGCCCCCACTCCCGTCCCAGAGCCGGGAGAGAACCCGGGCGTCCTGGCTTCCAGCCCCCACTACTCTGACCCACCAGCCCCCACTCCCCTCCCAGAGCCGGGGAGAGAACCCAGGAGTCCTGGCTTCCAGCCCCCCCTACTCTGACCCACCAGCCCCCACTCCCCTCCCACAGCTGGAGAGAGAACCCAGAAGTCCTGCTTCTAACCACTAGACCCCACCCCTCTCCCAGAGCCAGGAGAGAACCCAGGAGTCCTGGCTCCCAGCCCCCCCCCCCACTCTAACCACTGCCCCGCCTCCCCTCCCCGTGGTGCAGTGGACCCCCGACGGCTGCACTCACACAGCCTATAGTGCACGCTCCAGACAGACTCAAGCCTGGCCCTCGCTGTGCGCTCCCCTGTGTGCGCCTGGCACTAGCGCGTCTCCTCCCAGCACCATGACCCCCCTTCCTCTCCCACCCTGCTCCCCCCACACAATGGGTCCCCTTCTCCTAGGTCAGGGCAGCTCACCCCCACCCCCCGCCCTCCAAGACACCCTGTGTCAATGCACAGCCTGGCACAAGCAATGCCTGAGCTGGTGGGAGGGCACTGGAGCCCAAGCCACGTACAGCTTAACCCCTGGCTCACCCTCTGCCCAAGGTACCAGGTGGAAGAGATGCCCGGCCAGGGTAGAAGTGTCCCATGCCTGGCAAGCACCTGCCCTGTAATGCTGATGGCCCAGGCAGGGGGACCCGGGCAAGGCTGGTCTCTGCGCTGGAGGGTTTGCAAAGCTGAATCTGCCCAGAACAGAGGCGCCCCAGCGCCAGCCTCGCTTATTTACTCACCAGGTGCCTGGGCAACTGTACCCAGACCCAGGCCCCTCACCTCACCTCCTGGGCTCCTTCTCGGGCTGCCCTGTTCCAGCTGGCAGGGACGAGAGGGACCCAGGTCAAACGCAGGATGGATGGAGCAGGCAGAGGTAACAAATGCACCAGATCTTCCCAGCCAGCTGCTTTACCAGGCACAAGCCCCCACAAGCCAGGTGGGCGGGCATAGGAACCCCACCCGGCCAGCCAGGATCTGTGCTCTGGGAGGGGAGTGGTGTCTAGTGGATAGAGCAGGGGGCTGGAAGCCAGGACTCCTGGGTTTTCTCCCCAGCTCTGGGAGGGGAGTGCGGGCTGGTGGGTTGGGAGCCAGGACTCCTGGGTTCTCTCCCTGGCTCTGGGAGGGGGTGGGGGCTGGTGGGTTAGAACAGGGGGGGCTGGGAGCCAGGACTCCTGGGTTCTCTCCGTGGCTCTGGGAGGGGGTGGAGCTAGTTGGATTAGATGGGGAGGGGGCTGGAGCCAGGACTCCTGGGTTCTCTCCCAGCTCTGGGAGGGGAGTGGGGGCTGGTGGGTTAGATCGGGGGGGCTGGGAGCCAGGACTCCTGGGTTCTCTCCGTGGCTCTGGGAGGGGGTGAAGCTAGTTGGATTAGATGGGGAGGGGGCTGGGAGCCAGGACTCCTGGGTTCTCTCCCAGCTCTGGGAGGGGATTGGGGGCTGGTGGGTTGGGAGCCAGGACTCCTGGGTTCTTCTAGTACCGGCTCCCCCCTCCCCCCAGCAGTCCGTGCTCCAGGACAGAAGCCAGCGCAGGGTCCCCGTTGGGATGAGAGAGCACTTACCGTAAACACCCCCGCACGCACGCAGCAGAACCTCTGGAGCTCGCTGCGGCGCCGCCAGAGCCCCGCTTTCGTCGGGCACCTGCAGCCCCCTGGTGGCCGATGGGGGAACCTCCCGCTCCCAGCAGCTGGTTCCCCTGCGGACGCTTTCCCCGCGGAGATCACAACCAACTGGGGTGCAGGGGCGGGGCCTTCTGCTGGGGGGACCCCCTGGGGCTGGGCTTGGGGGAGAGGCAGGAGTGGGGGTATGGAAGGGGAATGGGATCCTCACAGGGCTGCAGACGCTCCCATTCTAGGCAGAGCTTGTACTGCCACTGTACCCACGGGGAAACTGAGGCATAGAGACACTAAGCCACTGGGCGAAATCACACAGGGAGGCTACAGCACAGCAGGGACTTGAAGCCAGGTCTAGGAGGCCCCAGCTCATATCCTAACCCCTGGGCCCGACTTCCTCTCCTCCCCCCACCCAGTGCATAGGGACAGGGGCACCCAGTAGGGTCTGTAACAGGCTGCGGGTGGAGAGACTGGCTAGGTCCTGCCTGAATTAGACCAGGGGGCACACCCACAAGCCTAGCCCCAGGCCTCAGCCACCATCAGGCACAGAGCAGATTGGAGATGAGCATCAAAGATTCCCCAGCCAGCCTGGGCCCAGGCCAGCCCTGCCTCCCAGCACTCCTGCTCGCTCCATGTCCAAAGCAGGGGCTGGGTACTGCTGTTGAACAGCTGCCAGGTCCCACCCCAGAAGTAGCTGCATCTGAGCACAGGACCCCTGTAGAGACAGCCCCTGCACCACAGCCTAGAGGCGGATGCTCTTGAGCAGGTTCAGACCTAGCCCAAGGGACACAGAAGAGCTCTGGGGCTGCCTCCCCCTGTACATGCTGTAAGGGGATTTGCCCCCCTCTCTGCATCACAAGCAGGTATGTGCCCTGCCTCATGGGGGGCTCTGGTGCCTCACAGTGGTTCTGGGAAGGGGGGGAGAAATCTAGTCTGTGCCCCAGGGCAGTCACGCCCCCCCGCAAGTCAGCTCCCCCCAACAGTCTGTTCCATTTCCACTGGCAGCTTGCAGCTTTTATTGGGGGCTGGTGGGCCGTGCCCGGCCCAGTGGGGAGCAGAGCACCTGGCTCCACCTCGTTAAAAACCCAACCGTTAATTACAAACCGTGTACAAAGAGGGGGGGAGAAACAGTAAAACAAAAAACCAAGTTAAAATCGTTCCCACGCCCCCTTCCTAATGAGCTTGGAGGCTGCTGAGATTTAACTCTTTGGACCCCACAATCCAGGTACCTGCATTGCTCCTGCCCCGATCCTGATCCGGGGCTCCCGTGTTACCCAGAACCCTTTGCACAGAGGAGCTGAGTGCTGCAGCCTCGCTGCCCCTCCTCGTCCCATGGGCCTCAGAAGATGGGGCGGCTTTGTTCCCGAGCCTTCCAGCCAGCTGGGCTGCATATCTGACCCCTCCGATCGCAGGGGGCTGGGGGAGATCCGCCGGGTGGGGGAGCTGGGATAATCCAGGCCAAAAGATTCTCTGTGCCCCTCCAAGCTCATCTTCTTTGTAAAACTCCCCCCCTCCTCCACCCACTGTCACTCCAGGGTGATATTGACCGAGGCCAGGGCCTCCATGGCCCACAGCGGGTACCGCTCCCGGCTGCCGTACATGGTTCTCATGAAGTCTCGGACAAACTGCGGGAACCTCTGCTCCACGATGCTCTCCCGGATCGACCGCATCAGATTCAGCTGGGGGGGCAGGGTAAGATTACACCCTGAACAGCTTGGATACTGCCCACATCCCCTCCCACAGCGACCGGGGACAGACCCACGGGCTCACCACACGCCCAGAACCCGCCTGGCTCCGAGGAGGAAGCAACAGCAAATGTAACAGCCCCACTTCGCCCCCCAGCCTCCAGGGCTGTTAATGCCTGGCCCAGAGGGCAGAACTCCTGGGGACCCACCTGATAGGCGATGTTGTGCACTGTGAGGAGGTGCATGGCTGCCGTCTCGCTGCGGAACAGTGCGTGCAGGAAGGCCCGGCTGTACCTGGAACGGGGAAACGCCACGGTGAACGAGGTGCAGGCCGTAGGAACTGACCCTCCCGGGGCAGCCTCAGAAGGGACAGCGCTCGAGAGGCACACAGGAGCCCCTGGTGACGAGCCGGGGCCGAAAGGCTGGGATCCAGGGTCAGTACCTGGGAGTGGGGGCAGCTTGCTGGGGGGTAGCGGGGGAGCTCTGTCCTCCATCCCCTGCTATCAGGGCAGGAGATCTGTGCTGAGGGTGGGCACCCAACATCCCCTGCCCCCAAGCACCAACCCACTTCGAGGTGCCCAGCACAGCCGCTGGCTCCCAGCCCATCTGCGGGGCGAGGATGTGGCCATGGGGAGGAGAACGACCCCTCCCTCCCTGCCTGCCCCTCTCCCCCGACCCAGGGCACGCACCTGCGGCAGGTGGGGCAGTCGCAGTTCTCGTCGATGGGCCGGAAGTCCTTGGCGAACTGCTTGTTCTTCACCGGCAGGGAGCCCCAGGGCACCAGGGCTGAGCCGAAGCGCTGGGAGAGGAAGGATCCAGCGGGTCAGTGGGACAGTGGCCAACAAGGGGTTATTGGGTGAGGGGTGTGTGTGATCCCAGCTGCTTTCCCATCACTATGGGGCATCCAGGCACACACAAGAGCAGCCCAGGGTGCAGCCGGGCAGACTGACACCCCCTACCCTGTCCCCAGGGGGCAGCCACTCACCGCAGTCCGGGTGGGGAAGACGCAGTCGAACATGTCGCAGCCCAGGGCAACGCAGACCACCAAGTCCGTGGCGTAGCTGTGGGGGGAAGACGGCAGCTCTGCAAACTGGTCCATGAGCACATCGGGTCTCAGTCTAGGCCCCCGACACCCAGCAGAGTCGGGCTCCAGCCCAAGCCTGGGGAACCTCAAGAGAGGGGGTGCCATAGTGGGGATCCCTGGAGGGCACGGCGAGGCACATGGGTGGGGAGGGATGTTAGCATTGGGGCCCTGCCCTGCCAGCAAGTGGGCCGTACCTGCCGACCCCTGGGCACCACCCTCTTGGCAAAGGGTCACGTGCTCCTCTCCCATGACCCAAGAGAAAGTGGGGTAACTAGGCAGCCATGTTTAGGCTTCAACTTACACAACAGGCCTCAAGCACCTGAACCCCCTTGGTTCCTAGCATGAGGCAACCCAGATCCCAGGTGCCTGAACCCCCTCGGTTCTGCAGCATGAAGCACCCCCTTCCCCAGGCTCCCAGGTGCCTGAACCCCATCAGTTTGGCAGCATGAACCACCCCCCGCCCCAGGTGCCTGAACCCCCGCGGTTCTGCAGCATGAAGCACCCCCTTCCCCAGGCTCTCAGGTGCCTAAACCCCCTCGGTTCTGCAGCATGAACCATCTCCCGCGCCAGGCTCCCAAACCCCCACAGTTCGGCAGCATGAAGCACCACCTGCCCCACAGGCTGGGCCAAACCTCAGCAGCAGCGGGTGCTGCGTAGACGGGACAATCTCTGAGCCCACGTGGAGGAAACCAGTCCCCCGAGATGCCAAGCCCAGCTGAAAGCTCCAGAAGAAGGGGGAGCGGGTGCTGCTTGGCACCGACACCTACCCGACCCCCATGAGGTAGCGGGGCTTCCCCCTGGGGAGGCGGTCAGTGCTGAGGGTCACCACCCTCCAGAAGTGATCCTTCGCCTCGCCACCGCTAAGCCCCCCGATGGCGAAGCCGGGCACGTCCCGCTGCGTCATCTCTGGAGATGGAAACAGAGCTAGCAAAGTCCTGTACCTAAGGGGGGAGGGGGAGGGGGAGGGCAGGACTGCACCCACCCACGCCCTCGTGAGGGTCTCCACAAGCTAAGGGGGCATATGCAGCTTCTACACCCCCTTTGCCCCACCCCCAGGGCATGCCCCCATCCCAAGCCTAGTGCCCTCAAGTCTTGCCAGCAGCTCCAAATCCTACCCAAAGCCAGCTGGGGGCTTCCTGCCGCAGGCAGCACGGCCCCCCACGGCTCCCATGACCAAAGTGGGGCTGGAGACCCCAAACCAGGCCCCACCCGGCTTCCCAGCAGCTCCAAGGGTGACCAGATGTCCTGATTTTATAGGAATGGTCCTGATATTTGGGACTTTATCTTATATAGGCACCTATTACCCCCCACCCCCGTCCCCATGTGTGTCACTTGCTGTCTGGTGGCTCTAAACTCCGGAGAGGTGAAACCGCTCAGCAGCAGGTACAGGAGCACCGAGGCCCCGCCCGAGATCAGGCCCGTCCCAAGGAGCTCACGGTCCATCTAGACACCGGAAGAGTTACCATTGTCCAGATGGGAACAGGGGCCCAGAGCGCTGCAGGGACTTGCCCACAGTCACCCCGGCCCCCAAGTCCAGCCCATCCATCCCCAGGCTCGGAGCACAGAGACCAGCTGTTGCCGGAGGGAGCAGAGCCAGGTCTCCATTACCTTCCAGACACTTGGTGCGGAGGGCAGGGTCCAGCCCGCCCTGGATGATGGCGAAGAGGTTCTGCTTGTCGGGCTTGCTGTTGGCGGCGATGCAGCGGTCCAGCCAGCGAATCGACCTGCAACGCACCCGGCCTGCTCAGTCCCTGCCAGCCCACGGGAGACTGGCAGCAGCAGGGCCTCATGGATAGAGCCCTGGACTGGGACTCGGCAGGGCTGGGTTCTGTTCCTGGCCCTGCCTCCCAACCTGCTGCGCCATCCTGCGCAAGCCACTTCACTGCCCTGCGCCTCAGTTTCCCCATCTGTAAAACGGGGATAGTAATGATAGGGACCTGCTTCGGAAAGCACTTGGAGAGACACAGCTCAGCCGGGAGCTAAGGATTAGCCCCCTCGCCATGTTAGAGATGGGAAAACAAGGCAGAGAGAGTCAGCAACTGAAGCCATTAGATGGCCAAGCCAGGTGACATCTGCATCAGGATGCAGAACCCTGGCATCCTGATTCCCACCCCACTGGGCCACCTAACCTCCTTGTTAGAGTCCCACTGTACCCCCCACATCCGGGGGTACCCCTCCCAAGGAGGAACATGCAGGCAGGGCAGGACAGTGACAAAAATCAGACTTCAGAGATGACTGGAACCCACACGGGGGGTGAACTGGGCAAGATGGGAACGCCCTCGATCCACCCGTAGCTGGGACCCCCAGGCGATGAGGCTTCGGCCTGCTGAGGGTTAACACCCCCCCCCCACGCTCCTGGGGCAATAGATAAAACAGGGGGCGGAGGAGCCCGAGTGGGGCACCTGCCCATCATCCGGACATTGCCGCTTGGGGAAGGCTCTGCTGGATGTTATCCAGCAGGCACAGAGGTGGGGGGGCACTACAGAGACTCTACAAACCTGTACATGGCTTCCTCCACCCGTGGCCCTGTGAGGGTGCTGCTCACCACGTCATCCAGCTGCATCATGATGTCTGAGCCTAGGAAGGGAATAAGGGAGAGGCAGCCTAAGCTGGGCCTTGCAAGCCAGGGGAGGGCCATTCTCTGATTCTCTGCCCTGAATTTCACATCCCCTTCCAGAGCCCAGAACAGGACCCAGCAGTCCTGGCTCCCAACCCCCTGCCCTCCACTCTAACCCACTCCCCTTCCAGATCAGAGAGAGAACCCAGGAGTCCTGGCTCTCAACCCGCTAGACCCC
Organism: Gopherus evgoodei; assembly: GCF_007399415.2. Classification (NCBI taxonomy): domain Eukaryota; kingdom Metazoa; phylum Chordata; order Testudines; family Testudinidae; genus Gopherus; species Gopherus evgoodei. The sequence continues at coordinate 881,856 of NW_022060061.1, forward strand.
ACTCTGCTTTAACCAAAGGAAAAGCATCCACAGCAATTAACGTCTTCAAAGCACTGACCCCTCCCAAGCCCTGTTGCAGGACCGGGGCCTAAACCGTTTCCAGAGTTACATTAGTTTTCTCGGTTGGTCTGCACCTCGGGGATGAGCCCGTTGTGTGCAGTCACTGGCAGGCATCAGGGACCCAGCCAGCGGCTCCCAAACAGCACAAGTTACCCAGCGCGTTCTGGATTTCGATGGATTTCTCCGGCGTCAGCAGGATCTCTTCCCCATCGTACGGAGATCGGAAGCGGACGCCCTCCTCCGTCACCTCGGACAGCTCCACCAGGGAGACCATCTGGAACCCGCCGCTGTCCTGTGAACAAGCCCATCAGGAGCTAGAGAGTACTGGGCCTGGGGGCGCTGAGATTTATGCCAGAGATACTGCGCAGGGGTCAAAGGTGCAGCACAGGGAGAAGGGAAGATGGACAGTTTGAGGGAGGGGAACAGAGACTCCAGGCCTCTGCTCTGAACCTACTCCGGGTTGACAGTGGCCCATCTACCGTGGTTGTTCCATGGGGCCATCACTGGAGCATCTGAGTACTTGAGTCATTAGTGAGCTTGCTTGCAATGCCCTCTTTGCAGATCGGGGAAACTGAGGCACGGGCAGTCACTGACTTGCCCAAGTCCCGCAGGGAGTCAGCCTCAAGTCAGATCCCCCAAGTGCCAGACTGATGCCTTCACCATGAGGCCCCTTGCTAGTCACCCTCTCCCGGGCGCTCAATGAGGCAAACGGTACTAAACAGCAGCCTCAGACGCTTCCCCGCTCGCTGCTGGGGCAGCAAAGAGGCATGTTAGCTACGGGCAGCATCTTGGAGGGAGCTTGTCCTGCTGGTGCCCAGGCTGAACCGGTAGATACACCGCTTCAACGTGGGACCTTCCACCAGCACTAAATGTACTCTTTGTATTATCTGTTAGGTGTATTACGGTACCACCTACGCATCCATCATGGGCCATTGTGCTAGGAGCTGTACATTTGTATTAGGTGTATTACAGTAGCACCGAGGACCCCATGGCAGTAGGAGGTGCTGTAGAAACCCGGAACAAAACAACAGTCAAGAGAAGCTGGACACCACATAAGAGTCAGCACAGGGGGAACATACCGGGGCCCCAATCCTGACCACCCACCCTGCACGCTACCCCAGGGGCCCCAATCCTGACCACCCACCCTGCACGCTCCTCAGAGGGGCCCCAATCCCGACCACTCACCCTGCACGCTGCCCACAGGGGCCCCAATCCCGACCACTCACGCTGCCCACAGGGGCCCCAATCCTGACCACCCATTCTGCATGCTACCTCAGGGGCCCCAATCCTGACCACCTACCCTGCACGCTGCTCAGAGGGGCCCCAATCCTGACCACTCACCCTGCACGCTGCCCACAGGGGCCCTAATCCTGACCACTCACCCTGCACGCTGCCCACAGGAGCCCCAATCCTGACCACCCACTCTGCATGCTACCCCAGGGGCCCCAATCCTGACCACCTACCCTGCACGCTGCTCAGAGGGGCCCCAATCCTGACCACTCACCCTGCACGCTGCTCAGAGGGGCCCCAATCCCGACCACTCACCCTGCACGCTGCCCATAGGGGCCCTAATCCTGACCACTCACCCTGCACGCTGCCCATAGGGGCCCCAATCCTGACCATTCACCCTGCATGCTGCCCATAGGGGCCCCAATCCTGACCATTCACCCTGCACGCTGCCCACAAGGACCCCAATCCTGCCCACTCACCCTGCACGCTGCCCACAAGGACCCCAATCCTGCCCACTCACCCTGCACGCTGCCCACAAGGACCCCAATCCTGCCCACTCACCCTGCACGCTGCCCACAGGGACCCCAATCCCGACCACCCACCCTGCACGCTGCCCACAGGGACCCCAATCCCGACCACCCACCCTGCACGCTGCCCACAGGGGCCCCGATTCACCCCCCAGAGCCAAGCTTCCACGAGAGGCTGCCGGAGCACCTGGCTTCTAATCCGCTGCCCCGTTGCCACAAGCCACAGGGATCAGGCCTCCTGGCCCCACCCTGGGGAGCCCCACTCACCGTGAGCAGGTTCTGCTGCCAGTTCATGAACCCATGAAGGCCGTTGGCTTGTTTGATGAGCTCAGGCCCCTGAGGCAGATTTAGGGGGGTGGGGAAAAGGTGTGTGAGAAACGTGAACACAGACCCAAGGCTTCTCCAGAAACCAGAACTCCAGAAGCACCAGCTAACCCCCCACCCGCCCCCAATCAGGCTTGCACCCACCTACAGACTATTCCTAGATTGCAGGGACAGAGTCCCTCCTCAGCGTCATGCCCTGGTGGTAGGTGGGGTCAGGCCCCCCGCCAGGGGGGTCACTCACCAGCCTCATGCCCAGGTGGTAGGTGGGGTCAGGCCCCCCGCCAGGGGGGTCACTCACCAGCCTCATGCCCAGGTGGTAGGTGGGGTCAGGCCCCCCGCCAGGGGGGTCACTCACCAGCCTCATGCCCAGGTGGTAGGTGGGGAAGGGGGTCGGGAGTCAGGCCCCCCGCCGGGGGGGTTACTTACCGGTCTCATGCCCAGATGGTAGGTGGGGTTGGGGGTCAGGCCCCCCGCCAGGGGGGGTGCGTTACTCACCGGACTCATGCCCAGGTGGGGGAGGGGGCTGGGCCCCCCGCCGGGGGGGGGGGGTCACTCACCAGCCTCATGCCCAGGTGGTAGGAGGGGGAGGGGGTCAGGCCCCCCGCCGGGGGGGGTCACTTACCGGCCTCATGCCCAGGTGGTAGGTGGGGTTGGGGGTCAGGCCCCCCGCCGGGGGGGGTGTGTTACTCACCGGACTCATGCCCAGGTGGGGGAGGGGGTTGGGTCCCCCGCCGGGGGGGGTCACTCACCAGCCTCATGCCCAGGTGGTAGGAGGGGGAGGGGGTCAGGCCCCCCGCCGGGGGGGTCACTCACCGGCCTCATGCCCTGGTGGTAGGAGGGGGAGGGGTTGGGGGTCGGGCCCCCCGCCAGGGGGGTCACTCACCGGCCTCATGCCCAGGTGGTAGGAGGGGGAGGGGGTTGGGGGTCAGGCCCCCCGCCAGGGGGGTCACTCACCGGCCTCATGCCCTGGTGGTAGGAGGAGGAGGGGGTTGGGGGCGGGCCCCCCGGTCAGGACCCCCTCCGGGGTGGTCACTCACCGGCCTCATGCCCAGGCGGTAGGAGGGAGAGGGGGTTGGGGGTCAGGACCCCCGCCGGGGGGGGTCACTCACCGGCCTCATGCCCAGGCGGTAGGAGGGGGAGGGGGTTGGGGGTCGGGCCCCCCCGCCGGGGGGGGTCACTCACCGGCCTCATGCCCAGGTGGTAGGAGGGGGAGGGGGTCAGGACCCCGCCGGGGGGGGGTCACTCACCGGCCTCATGCCCAGGTGGTAGGAGGGGGAGGGGGTTGGGGGACGGGCCCCCCGCCGGGGGGGGTCACTCACCGGCCTCATGCCCAGGCGGTAGGAGGGAGAGGGGGTTGGGGGGTCAGGACCCCCGCCGGGGGGGGTCACTCACCGGCCTCATGCCCAGGCGGTAGGAGGGAGAGGGGGTTGGGGGTCAGGACCCCCGCCGGGGGGGGTCACTCACCGGCCTCATCCCCAGGCGGTAGGAGGGAGAGGGGATTGGGGGTCAGGACCCCCGCCGGGGGGGGTCACTCACCGGCCTCATGCCCAGGTGGTAGGTGGGGGAGGGGGTTGGGGGTCGGGTCCCCCGCCGGGGGGGTCACTCACCGGCCTCATGCCCAGGTGGTAGGAGGGAGAGGGGGTTGGGGGTCGGGCCCCCCGCCGGGGGGGGGGTCACTCACCGGCCTCATGCCCAGGCGGTAGGAGGGAGAGGGGGTTGGGGGTCAGGACCCCCGCCGGGGGGGTCACTCACCGGCCTAATGCCCAGGTGGTAGGTGGGGGAAGCGGTTGGGGGTCAGGCCCCCCACCGGGGGGGTCACTCACCGGCCTCATGCCCAGGTGGTAGGAGGGAGAGGGGGTGGGGGGTCAGGACCCCCGCCGGGGGGGGTCACTCACCGGCCTCATGCCCAGGTGGTAGGAGGGGGAGGGTGAGGGGGTTGGGGGTCAGGACTCCTGCCGGGGGGGGGTCACTCACCGGCCTCATGCCCAGGTGGTAGGAGGGAGAGGGGGTTGGGGGTCAGGACCCCCGCCGAGGGGGGTCACTCACCGGCCTCATGCCCAGGTGGTAGGAGGGGGAGGGGGTTGGGGGGTCAGGACCCCCGCCAGGGGGGGTCACTCACCGGCCTCATGCCCAGGTGGTAGGAGGGGGAGGGGGTTGAGGGTCAGGACCCCCGCCAGGGGGGGGTCACTCACCGGCCTCATGCCCAGGTGGTAGGAGGGGTCGGGCCCCCCGCCGGGGGGGGGTCACTCACCAGCCTCATGCCCAGGTGGTAGGAGGGGGAGGGGGTTGGGGGTCAGGACCCCCGCCGGGGGGGGTCACTCACCGGCCTCATGCCCAGGTGGTAGGAGGGGTTGGGGGTCAGGACCCCCGCCGGGGGGGGTCACTCACCGGCCTCATGCCCAGGTGGTAGGTGGGGGAGGGGGTTGGGGGTCAGGACACCACCGGGGGGGGGGTCACTCACCGGCCTCATGCCCAGGTGGTAGGAGGGGGAGGGGGTTGGGGGTCAGGACCCCGCCGGGGGGGGGTCACTCACCGGCCTCATGCCCAGGCGGTAGGAGGGGGAGGGGGTTGGGGGACGGGCCCCCCGCCGGGGGGGGTCACTCACCGGCCTCATGCCCAGGTGGTAGGAGGGGGAGGGGGTTGGGGGTCAGGACCCCCGCCGGGGGGGGGTCACTCACCGGCCTCATGCCCAGGTGGTAGGAGGGGTTGGGGGTCAGACCCCCGCCGGGGGGGGGGTCACTCACCGGCCTCATGCCCAGGTGGTATGAGGGGTAGGGGGTTGGGGGACAGGACCCCGCCGGGGGGGGTTCACTCACCGGCTCATGCCCAGGTGGTAGGAGGAGGGTTGTGGGTCAGGACCCCCGCCGGGGGGGGGGTCACTCACCGGCCTCATGCCCAGGTGGTAGGAGGGGGGGGGGGGTTGGGGGGTCAGGACCCCCGCCGGGGGGGGTCACTCACCGGCCTCATGCCCAGGTGGTAGGAGGAGTTGGGGGTCAGGACCCCCGCCGGGGGAGGTCACTCACCGGCCTCATGCCCAGGTGGTAGGAGGGGGAGGGGGAGGGGGTTGGGGGTCAGGACCCCCGCCGGGGGGGTCTCTCACCGGCCTCATGCCCAGGTGGTAGGAGGGGGAGGGGGAGGGGGTTGGGGGTCAGGACCCCCGCCGGGGGGGTCACTCACCGGCCTCATGCCCAGGTGGTAGGAGGGGAAGGGGGAGAGGGTTGGGGGTCAGGACCCCCGCCGGGGGGGGTCACTCACCGGCCTCATGCCCAGGCGGTAGGAGGGGTTGGGGGTCAGGACCCCGCCGGGGGGGGTCACTCACCGGCCTCATGCCCAGGTGGTAGGAGGGAGAGGGGGTTGGGGGTCAGGACCCCCGCCGGGGGGGTCACTCACCGGCCTCATGCCCAGGTGGTAGGTGTTGCCCAGGCAGATGCGGCAGCCCAGCCCCTCCAGCTGCCGGGCCGTGATCCCCTTCATGGTGCCCTGCGTGCCCACGGGCATGAAGACCGGGCTGGGCACGGGGCCGTGCGGCAGCCGCAGCTCGCAGGCCCGCGCCTTGCTCAGCCCGCACTCGGCCACCACGCGCAGAGACAGCGCCGGCCCGCAAATGCTGGGCGCCGCCATCTTGGCATGGAGTCACGTGACTCCTCATTGGGCGCCGCCATCTTGGGGACGGTCATGTGATTCCGAGCCGCTCTCGTTGCCTTGGCAACGCGGAAGTGCGGGTAGCGAAGCAGGCTTCAGCCTCACCGCTAGGCCCGAGCCCCCTCGTGGCCCAGAGCAACGCGCCCCCCTCCTCGACCCCCCCATGTCCCAGAGCAACGCGCCCCCCCTCCAGCCCCCAAGGGCTCAGGCCCCAGAGCAACACGCCCCCCACAGGCCCAAGGCCCCTCATGTCCCGGATTGATGCCCCCTACTCCAGCCAGCCAATGGCCAGAACCCCCTCATACCCCAGAGCAACACCCCTCACTCCAGCCTGCCCCACCTCATACCTCAGAGCGATGCCCCCCACTCCAGCCCCCCAACAGCCCAAGCGCCCTCAGCCCCCAGAGCAACACGTCGTCTGCTCCAGCCCACCCCCACTCCAGCCCAAGCCCCCTCAGGCCACAGAGCAACACGTCGTCTGCTCCAGCCCACCCCCACAACAGCCCAAGCCCCCTCATGTCCCAGAGCAACACGTCGTCTGCTCCAGCCCACCCCCACAACAGCCCAAGCCCCCTCAGGCCCAACAGCAACACGTCGTCTGCTCCAGCCCACCCCCACAACAGCCCAAGCCCCCTCATGTCCCAGAGCAACACGTCGTCTGCTCCAGCCCACCCCCACTCCAGCCCAAGCCCCCTCAGGCCCCACAGCAACACGTCGTCTGCTCCAGCCCACCCCCACTCCAGCCCAAGCCCCCTCAGGCCCCACAGCAACACGTCGTCTGCTCCAGCCCACCCCCACTCCAGCCCAAGCCCCCTCAGGCCCCACAGCAACACGTCGTCTGCTCCAGCCCACCCCCACTCCAGCCCAAGCCCCCTCAGGCCCCACAGCAACACGTCGTCTGCTCCAGCCCACCCCCACAACAGCCCAAGCCCCCTCAGGCCCCACAGCAACACGTCATCTGCTCCAGCCCACCCCCACTCCAGCCCAAGCCCCTTCAGGCCCCACAGCAACACGTCGTCTGCTCCAGCCCACCCCCACTCCAGCCCAAGCCCCCTCAGGCCCAACAGCAACACGTTGTCTGCTCCAGCCCACCCCCACAACAGCCCAAGCCCCCTCATGTCCCAGAGCAACACGTCGTCTGCTCCAGCCCACCCCCACTCCAGCCCAAGCCCCCTCAGGCCCCACAGCAACACGTCGTCTGCTCCAGCCCGCCCCCACTCCAGCCCAAGCCCCCTCAGGCCCCACAGCAACACGTCGTCTGCTCCAGCCCACCCCCACTCCAGCCCAAGCCCCCTCAGGCCCCACAGCAACACGTCGTCTGCTCCAGCCCACCCCCACTCCAGCCCAAGCCCCCTCATGTCCCAGAGCAACATGTCATCTGCTCCAGCCCACCCCCACAACAGCCCAAGCCCCCTCATGTTCCAGAGCAATGACCCCCCACTCTAGCCCAAGCCCCCTCATGCCCCCAGAGCAATGTGTCCCCTGCTCCTGCCCACCAAGGCCCCAAGCCCCTTTGTGCCCCAGAGCAAAACATCCCATGTTCTTCCTCCCCCCGCCCCCGCAGTCCCCTCATGCCCTAGAGGGCAAAACCCCTGCTCCAGCCCCCCCAAAAGAGCAAGATACTGGCTTGCAGAGAAATCATCTCCCTAAACCTTATTAGAAAACAGTTGGGGTTGAATTGGGAGAGGCTAATAAGGGGCCGATTGAATTAGGTGAGGGGGGGGTCAGGTGTGAGGAGTCAGGTTGCTGAGTGAGGCCATCAAGGCTCCTAGTATATAGGGCCAGGCATGGTGGCTAGAGGTGTGTGGCAGGGAGGGGTAAAGAGAAGATAGCTAGGGTGAGTGAGTAAGGTGTTTGTTTTTAAGTGTTTGGGTTAAGCTTGATCTGCTAAGGAATCTAGGTTGGCCCTGCTATGCCCTCAAGAGGAGTGCAGAAATATTAGTCAGGTAAGGGGCTTACAATGTGGTAGGGTTGGTGTTGGGGTGTTTTTCTGCAGCCCCAAGGTTATGGGTTCTTATTCCTCTTGTGAATGACTTTCAATGCTGGGTGTAAGAGGAGGCTTTTTTTAATGGCTTGTAGCTAACTGTGGGACTAAAACTTGAGACAGCCCTTGAGCTGAGGGATAATTGATGTCTGTCTCTAATCTTTCCTAGGGGAGATGGCTGTGCATGTTAGTTATGACTGAGGTAGGGACCCTCCTGACAGGCAGGCCAGTGCTCTCCTTACCCTGTCAGGTATTCTGTCCCTGCAGTGAGGGGGTGTGCTGTGGCATCTGTGCCTACTTAGATCAGGAGGTGGTGAGAGAGTGCACAAAGTATGCACAACATGGGAGGGTATTGAAAAGAGCTTGCCATGTTCTGCTCTCCCCATCTTGTAACACAAGAGCAATGGGCCAATTAAAACAAAAGGTGGCAAATGGAAGCATGGTTCCTCTCATCCATCTTGCAAGCGCTGCATAATTAACCAGTGAAGTTTATTGTCTTAGGCTGTTATGGAAGCATTAAATCTTAAGTGACTTTGACCGTGCTTTCTAGAAAACAAGGCTCCCTGGAGTCCTTCTAGTCCATAGCTTTTTATAAAGCTTTTCAGAAGGGCTCTTAAACTTCATGATTTTCCTTTGCAGCAACTAGCTCTGGCTGCTGTTGGAGACTGGTTAGTGAGCTACATGGACCTGGGGCGGAGCTGACCTGGCAGCCCCTAGGTGTCTTTTCTTGTTTGCTGAAAAGTAATGACCTGTTAATCTGTTTGTACAGTACCTAGCACATTGGAGGGCAGGTCTGCAGCTGGTGCTCTGAAGTGCTGCAGCAGAAATACGTGGTAATACAGGGGCCTAGACAGTAAAGGCAAATGTGTCTTGGGATGGGCTCTGCCTGCTGGCCTGGGTCTGACTTGTCTGTCCTGAGGTTTACAAGCAAAGAGGGCTGGGTGTTCTTCAGGGGGTGCAAGCCCTGTTCATGCTGCATCTATTCTATTGCTAGGGGTCTGCAGGGAGATAAATCCAGCACCTTTCACCCCACCACCTCCATAGCCTAGCAGTGCCAGGCTGCCTCCATGCTAGGGAACAAAAAGATTCCCACTGACAGTGTGTGGGGGTGCGGGGGCATTTCTAAGGATGTTATGGAAAGAATGTGCTGCTTCTGTGTGGGAGAGGGCCTTAGGTGCTACACAGATACCTAATGAGAGACTGGGGCTTAGTGCTTGACTAAACAAGGAACCATCATGGCTCCCACTTCACAGATGGGGAAACTGAGGCACCCAGTTGATGTGAGGTGCTCCAGGGAGTCTATGGCCGAACCAGGAATCAAACCCCTATCTCCAGAGTCCCAGCCCAGCACTTTGAGCATGAGCTTATCATTCATTGCAGGCTGAGCCCTGGGCTTTCACAAATGCATTTCCTAGCAGGGCGCAGCAAGAATCTGTAGGTGAAGCCTGGCGCATTTACTGGACTGAGCTCCCCTGCGTGTGCTCCCGAATGGAAACTAATCGAGGGCTGTCTCTGTAGCAAACAGCCAGCTGCCTGCATAAACCCCAGCTGGAAATCTGGGTAATAGATTTAATCCGGTGAGGGATTTAATTAGTTCTACCCAGAAAGCCAGAGGTGGGGAAAAGAGAAATCATTAGCTACTGCTGGCCCATCACTTATTTTCATGGGCTCCCTCATCACCTCTCCAGTTCAATCATTCTGCCTGTTCAGCCCCAGTAATCCCTCTCTGCATCTGCAAGCAACAAAAGCCATGTCTTTTTTTTTTTCTTGTCCTTTAGAACACCATGTTCTCCCCTGCAGAGCAATTCGGTGTCTGCCAAAGGGGTGTGTTTTCAGTGAAACCGTAGCCTCTGGATGATTGAGTTAAATTGCCCACCATGTGGGCCATCACAGTCCCTCGAGGCTTCTCCATCTCCAGCGCTGCACAGTTGGTTAGCTCCATTATGTTCCTAGTCAGCTATGCAGCGCTGAATGTCATATTGGCAGGGCTTCCTGTCCTGTGGAAGGAGAAAATATCGGGCTGTGAGCGCCAAAGGCAGGATGTGAGGCAAGCTAGACCATGGTCTGTCCTTGTCTGGCAGGTACAGGACAGAGGAAAGCTGTCATGTGTCAGTATTGAACTGAGCTGGTATGAAATACAAACCAGGCACAATCTGGCCAGGATCAGAGAACCTGCAATTCTGCGTCTGCTGGGCAAAGGGGGCGTGTGTAAGCACGTAGCACAGGTGGAGGTTCTGCTCTGCAGGCTTATCAAAGTCCTGCTGAGGATGCAGAGGGAGGTAGCTCTGAGCCCAGAAACCCTGAGCTGCTTTTCCAGAAGGGCTGAGCAATTAGGGAGCAAAGCTGCCAGAACACAAGGTGGGTGGGGGTGATGACCCCAGGTGGAGGCAGATAGGACCAGGACACTGGAGATCTGGGTTCTAATCCCAGCTCTGCTACTGAGTCCATGTGACTGTGGGCAAGTTACGGAGCCTCTTTGTGCCTCAGTCTGCTCCAGGGGGGACATCCTATGTAGACTGAGCTTGTTGGGGCAGAGTGTGGCATGAGGGGGACTTGATCACTGTCTGAGCCTCTCGCGGGGGGGAGTGAGAGCATGCCCTGATGTCTCTTCAGGCTGTGTAGGTGGCTAGCCCCATGCGTTGCTTCTGGTCATTTGGGTAGGGCTAGAAATCAATTGCCGTGGGGGCTACATGCCATCCTGAAGGCCTGGTGTAGCCCAGACAGCAGCAAGATAACCACAAGGGGTGGTTGTCATGTGTTTGGCAGCAGGGATCAAATCTGAGCTCAGGATCTGAAAGCCTGAGCTAAAAGAGCTCACCCCTATTTGTGGGGGTTCTAGATGTCACACAGGATCAGGAGAACATCTCTTTGAATAGCTTGTGAGCCCACTAGCGGTGCTCACTGTGTTTTAGGGGATTTCCCAGGCTAGCTGGCACAGTAGGATGTACACAGCCAGGCCTTGTATCTCCATAAACACAGGTAGCTGGGTCTTTACCCAGCACCAACCCCCTAGGCAGAAGCCAGACAGGAACCACTGAGACCCAACACCTGCAGCCCCCCAGGGTGCAGTGGCACAGCAGGGGTCACCCCCACTCGCATGCCAGCTCATAGACCTTCTCCCTGGTGTATTTTGAAGGGCACCAGCTACTGGCCCTACTTTCAGGGTGGGGATATGATCTAAGGGAGCTGTGCTGGCCCGTTCCACCCTCCCTCTCTCTCTCTCTCCAAGCCGAAGATGAACGTGGTGCATGCGTTGCGCTTGGAGCACCTGGCTGCACCGCGAGTGGAGGCAATGGAGCGGCCAAACCTGCGGGCTGTGGATCAGCTGAGCCCAGAGATCAAGGTGGAGAAATATGTCCTGCTGAGCCTAGATGGGAAGCTGCTGGGGCCAGAACTGAGCCGGATCCGGAGTGGTAAGGCCTCAAGGGGGGAGTGGGAGGGGAAACAGGGCTGGAGATGGAGGGGAATTTGGGCCTTGACCCTGCTGGGGCCCAATGGATCCTGTATTGCCTGTGAGGATGAGCAGCCCTCACCTCTTAAGGACCCTGTGTCCCCAAGTGCCTGTCAAGATCTGAGACAGACCCTGCTGCTGAGAGCTCCCAGCCTAGGCAGACCAGGGGTGGGAAGGGAACCAGCAGCTCAGAGGTGAAGTGAGCTGCTCCAGATCATGGAGCCAGGAAGAGAATCCAGGCAATCCCAATGAGAAGCTTGGAATGGTATCAGTTGAAGATGACCATGCTGCTCTGTCCAGCCTGGCTCTGCAGTGTTGCTCCTCATCAGACTGTGGGCCTGTGGTTTCACCAGGCCCCCAGCCTCGCACCGCTCACCTTTGAGTGGGGCACCGCATGCTTTCCTGGCCTGGCCCAGTGCCTGGGGCAGGGTGTTGCATGAGAGCCTTCTTTCACTGTGACTTGGTGCAGAGGCTCTGGAGTCCCAGACACTTGGGTTTCATAGGTGCCTTGAGCCTCTACCTCTTTCCTTTACCCGCAAGGGGGGTGCCGCTTGGCCAGCTCTCTGGCCAAAAGGCTGGTGGAGTCGGTGGCAGGACTTGCACCAGGGCCAGTGCACGTGGCACTTCCCCATGGTGGCCCTGGGCCAGCATTATTGGGCTGACACATCCCTCTCCTCTCCATGATCAGAGATGGCTCTGCCCCTGGAGCGCCTGGATGTGGAGCTGCCCCAGGATCTGCCGAAAGGCTGCCTCTCACACAAGCGTCACTCCCTGCCTGCCTTCCCCTTCTCTCCTGCCAAGAGCCCCTGCAGCTCTTCAGGTCTCAGGTAACTACAGGACAGAGGGCCCACGGCATGGGCTGCTCCTGCTAGACCTGGCATATGGTATAGCTTGACGCCTTGCCTCGGACGTGGAGATGGAGCCCAGGGAAACTGACTCCCAGCATGCAGTGCTCCACCTTGAGCTGAGCAGCCAGGCATTTGGCACTGCAGTGGCCTGTTCATTATTTAGTAGATGCAGAGCCCCAGACATGGACTAGTGCTCCTTCACGCAGGTGCTGTACAAATACAGTCCTTGCTCCAAGGAGCTGACAAGCTAAGGAAACTCCTGATCACTCAGCTGCTGCTAGGCTGCATGCTGTGACCATGCAGAACTCCATGAGGGTAGCACTTGGAGCCCCTGTCACCTGAGCCCGAGGACCATCTCCATTAACTGTTAGTGCTACAGGGCCGTTCTGGACCCATCCATTAGAGGGTGGTGTCTATTCTGAAAGCTGTGCCCCTTAGGCTGTGGGGAGGGCAGCCTGATGTTTCTTTCTCTTCCAGGAGCCCCAGGAGGAGCACAGAAGCGCTGTGTGTTGGCCACTTCCCCATGGGGCTCAGTCAGCTTGTGACCGGGATGCAGAGTCCTGGGCTGCGAGCCCATGTGTCGCCCTCTCCTCAGGGTGCAAGAAGTCTGGCTGCACAGCCCAGGGTTACCCCAGGCAAGGTCTCTGGCATCAAGACCAAGGCAGGTGAAGCCGTGTGCCGCAGCCATGGGCACCGGATGCAGCCGGAGTCTGACAGGAAGCAGCAACAGACACAGGGTGGAAAAGGGGCCTGCTAGGAATGACTGATGGGGCAGGGGGTGGTGGTGGAGGAGGGGGACATGAGTCTGTTCCTGGCTGGGCAGGACTTGTGGCCTCTGGGAATTGCCGGTGTCTCCAAGGGGGGTGGGGCGGGCAGTACTTGGGAGCCAACTGTTTTACAAACCCATCAGGGGCCATGAGCCCCCAAGGCACAAAGGCCCTGGCTGCCCCAGCCGTGCTTTTCCCCCCCCCCTGCAGCTAATGTGTGTAACCAAAGGAATTTTAAATAAAACACTCTCTGCATTGTGAAGGCTTCTGGGGGCTTGTCCTTGTTCCAGGGAACTGCTTTAACTCAGCCTCCTGCTGGCCAGAGGGGGGGGCCGGGCCCTCTATAGACCACAAGGCTGGCACTGTGCCCTGAATACAGGGTGTCGCAGTAGCACTGATGGACCCCAGCAGAGGGTGGGGCACTGCACAGTGAGACTGTCCCTGTCCTGAAGAACCTCAGTCTAGAGAGACAAGTGGTGCAGGATGGGAGATGGGGAAACTGAGGCATGGGGAGTTAGTGGTGCAGCTGGGAATGGTTCTAGGTGTCCTGAGCATTAGTCTGGTGTTTGAACCCAGGGGGAGGGGCTTCCCCCCTCTGCTTGCTTCCCATGCCTGCACTGGAATGTTTAAATCCAAATGACTTTGGCTTGTTAAAATAAACCATTAAAACTGTTCTGTTCCTTCTCCAACACCTCCCTTCCCTCCTTCACCTGCCCATAGAACCTTGAGGTGTGTGTGTGTGCGCACACACACACACCAGGCTTCCCCTCAGCTTCCGGTGTGTTAAGGGATGTCTTACCGGTACCAGCAGGCTAGTAATTAGCTTTTCCTGGCTAATGGCACTTACACCACGAGAGGGAGCCAAATGAGAGTGACCAGACTCAGTGAATGCAACTTACTCCAGGATGTGAGCAAATCTATTTCAGTGTAACTGATGCTCCCCAGGGGGCACCCCTGAGCTGCTGGCCATCACCTGCTAGCATGTGGCAATCTGTCTGGAGATCAGCTCCCTGCAACCACCAGCCTCTGGCAACCCAAGCAGGGCTTTGCAGGCCTTGCTTTCTAGGGACAAGTTAGCAGCTGCTTCACCCCAGCCACTGTGGCCTTGGCGTTTGTCCCCTGTTACGTCCATCCCTGTTCTCCTAGACCCACCCCCAAATGACCAGGTCAGCTGTTCCCAAAGGACTAGGGCACAGCAGCTTGTCAGATTCAGGATCAGCACTTAGATACATTTATGGTGAAAACAAGGGTAACTTGATCAAAGAACAGCAGGTGAAGGAGGATATTGGAAACCCTGGTTACATATGACAACAACCTCCTCTAGAGACAGTACTTAACTAGCAGATTAACCTCCTCTTGAAAGAAGAGCATCTTGCCCAAGGTTCTCACCAGTGTTCTCAATCAAATCTGGTTGAGGACCCTTTGTTCATGAAGAAAACTTGCTGCCTAGTTCCTCTGGAGGATGACTAGGTGCCATCTTTGTCCTCCAACTATAGTCAAATAAACCTTGATGAACACATCATGCTAACATTCCCCTAACTTGCTGTTTTTCTCATTAGTTTCTTTCTCAAGTCCCCACTGGCTGTTCATGAGCACTTGAGTTAGAGTGCTACTGGTTGCTGTTAGAGACAAGGTGGGTGAGGGATCCTTTATTGGACCAACTTCTAGTGGTGAAAGACAAGCTTTTGAGATTACACAAACTGCTCTGTAGATCTGGGAAAGGTGCTCAGCATCGTCGATAAATACAAGATGGAACAGATTTGCTGTAGCATAAATAGCTAACACATATTCCAAGACCCCATTCAAACTGAAGTGACCAGCTAACACCTCTGTGGCCACTGGATTCTCCCCCCACCCCACCTTAAAAAAAGGGGGGAATGGTTACTGGGTTACAGATTGTTGTAATGAGCCATAAATCCAGTGTCTTCCTTGATTTGTAGTGTCTAGCAAAGTTATGAGTTTAAGCTCATCTTTTGAAGGACCAGCCTTCGAGGACAAGGCCTGAGAGGTGAGATATGGAGTGATCACTCTGTGACCAGCGTTCCCACAGGTGATGTGGGGTTTGTATCTTTTATCGTTCTTCTGTGTTGAGTTTGTTTCAGAGCATCATGATTGTCTCGTTTCCCCATGTTGTTGAGGCATTTTGTGCACTGGGTGGGATAGGCTGCATCTGTAGGAGCCATTGATCTCAAAAGGTGTGTTGGGGCAGGGGGGCATAGGTGCAGGTTTTTGCATCTGTTCTGGCAGGGTCTGGTGCTGGTTTGCGTTGGGGGAGGGGTCTTGCTTCTGGTGATGAGGTAGGGGGTGGGGGAGATTTCTTTCAGGATGTGGTTCCCATTGAGAATGGGTTATAATGGTTCAATGATAGCTTGTATGGGCTCCAGTGTGGGTTGGTAGGTGACAACTAGAGGTGTGAGGATCTCCTGAAAGAGCTCTGGCTGTGAGCCTGAAAGCTTGTCTCCCCAACAGCCATGGCTACAATGAAAGATTTCTCCCCCCCGCTCCCGTCTTTCTAACACATTTTCTATTAGAGACCTCACGAGACACTCTGTAAATACCAGACTCTGGAGTCGTGTAACCCTTACGCCCTCTACCAATTGGCACCAGGAGGTCTGAGTCAAGCAACCTCCAAAGAAAATACAAGGGAGAGTCCCAGACACCTGCCCCTCTCTCCCTTGCTAGGGGGATGGGGGAGATCTGTGTTCTAGTCCAGCTTTGCCACTGACCTGTTAGGGGATCTTGGGTACTCACTCTGTGCCTCAGTTTCCCCTCCCATCCTGTGTCTCTTTAGATTGAGCGCTTCAGGGTAGGGCTATTTCTCACTGTCTGTGCAGCACCTGGTACAAGGGGGCCCCGGTCATGGTTGGAGCCTCTAGGTTCTATGATACGAATAATAAATCTGTTGTGAGCCCTGGAGTTGTGCTGGGAGAGCACTACCAAGCAGTGCCTGAGTGACCGGGCTCTCCAGCTCCTCGCTTCACGCCGCAGAGGAACACAGCGTGTGCCATAAGAGGCCCCAACAGCCTTGTTATCCGAGCCAGGGCCGGCTATAGGCCTATTCCGCCGAATCGGGCCCCGTGCCCAGTGAGAATCCCTTCCCTGGCTAGAGGCGCCTTTTTAATTTCTCACCTGGCGGCGCTACGGATCTTCAGCGGCACTTCGGCAGTGGGTCCTTCAGTGCTGCTGAAGACCTGGAGTGAGTGAAGGACCTGCCGTCGAAGTGCCGCCAAAGACTTGGAGCACCGCCCAGTGAGTACAAGCCCCACGTGTTTTTGTTTTTTTTTTAATTTATTATTTTTTTTAAGTCATCCCTGCCGGGGCCCCATCAAAACTGTTCGAATTGGGCCCTGCACCTCCTAAAGCCGGCCCTGATCCAAGCATTAACACAAACCAACTTCCTCATGAGAGGGGTGAGGCCCTGGTGCGGCTGAGTGCTTCTGATGTTCCCAGAGCCCATGGGTGAACTGCTAGCAGCCAGAGAGGGTGTTACTGAGGAAAATAGGTTGGGAATCTTTTTTCCTGCAATTTTTTTTTTTTTGGCGGGAAACTGATTTCTCAAAACTGTTCATGACCCGGGACTGCTTTGGATGAATCTCCTGCCTGTTGGAGAAAGTTTGCAATTGTCCATTTTGTTTGGTCATTTTTTCTTTAAATAACCAACTCCTGTTTGGAGCAACATTTTGCTTTGAAATCTAACTAAGCAGCTGAGAAACAAAACGTTTGGTCTGACCCCCACTGAGTTTTTTGTTGGGGTTGCAGACATTTTGATTCAAACTCTTGCAAATATGTGCCTGCCTGGAAAGCTTCCTGCCCACCGTTAGTTGAGTTTGGGGCAGTGCAGATGTTAATATGATGCCCAGGACACTGCTTATAAGAATTGTGTGGATTGGAAGGGGCAGAGCCTCCCAGCTGGCTGTCCCCTCCCCTCTTTCAGTAGGAAACTGGCTTTAGTTTCTCTCTGGGGCTCGTGTTGCACATGCAAAATAATTTATAGACCTTTCTTCACAAAACAGGTGGTTTTATAGCTCCCACTCTGCTGCTGCTTCTTGGGCCTGATCCTCAAGATTCTTGGGATTTGAGTCCCAGCTGCATTACAGACCCCGTCCTCACCTGTGAGCTGCCAGGGTCCTTGAGCTCGGCTGGGCTCCCGCAGCTCCTAGAGCAGGGGTAGGCAAACTTTTTGGCCCCAGAGCAGCATTGGGGTTGCCAAACGGTATGGAGGGCTGTGTAGGGAAGGCTGTGACCCCGCCCCCGATAGCCTGCCGACTGCCTCTCTCAGAACTGCCGATCCATCTAACCCCCACAGCTCCTTGTCCCCTGACCACCCCCTCCTGGGACCACCTTCCCCTAACTGCCCCCCTGTGACCCCAGTCCCTTTCAGGATGTGGCCCTGTGAACACGGGCAGAAGACTCAGGAGGGGCAGGGGCAGCCATGGAGTCAGAGAGAAGCGGTGGTTTCCCCTTCAAAGTGCTGCTTCTCTCCAGCCAACTGTGGGGCCGCGCGGTGCTCCTGCTGAGTCCTCTGGCTGCATTCCCTGTGCTCCTGCAACCATGGTGCCACCTGCACCACCTGCCTGCTCCCATGTCCCTGCAGTGCAGCCCTTCCCCCCCACGGGGGGTGTGCTGGTGCTGAGCTGCCCGAGTACCTGGCCTTGGGGCCTCCTGCTCTTGGGGGGGACCCATACTAGGGCACCCTGTGTTCACTGGTAAATCTGAGCCGTGCCACCCAGCTGGAGCCAGCCACACTGCTAGCACAGTGAGCTAAGCCTGTGGGGGAGGGGGCCAGCCAGGAGCTCAGGGGCCAGGCAGGACAGCCCTGTGGGCCATAGTTTGCCCACCTCTGTCCTAGAGCCTGCCATGAAGATCCCTGTGCAGGAAAGCACTTCTGGCTTCATTGCAGATACTTTCCTGAGCTGGAGTCGTTAGTGGGCAGAAGCAGGCATGAGCTGTGTTGCGTGGCGGGGAATCTGGCTTGAGGCAAACATCCAGAGGAGAGCAGACCCATCCAGAGTCAGCTGGTGTTAGGAAATGCTGAGAGAACTTTGTCTTCAAAGCTTTTCTCCCCAAGGCTGACACTTGTGCATAGGATGGCCAGGTACCAAATGTGAAAAATCAGGCCAGGGTGGTGGGGTTTATAGGTTTCTTATATAAGACAAAGCCCCTAATAGTGGTGTGGTCCTGGTAATATTGGGACATCTGGTCACCCTACTGCACCCCAGCACTAGCCCTCCCTTTCCACCCAATAAACCCCCCCAGCAGCAAAAATCCCTCAGACAAATCAATCTTCACAAAAATTATCAGTGAAAAAAGCCCAGCCAGAAGTTTCTCTCCCCTGCCCCCAAGGAAAGAGAAGTGGCAGAACCTCCATGAAATCTCCTAGTGCCTTTGCTACTGATTTACATGGAAAGTGCCCAGAACCCAGGGTGATGGGCAGCTGCATGAACATCCTGGGCTCGATGGGAGAAGGGCCAGCGTGCATCACTGGGGGAAAAGGGGTAGAGCCAGGACTCTATTAACAGTCCCAAACCTTTGTATGTGGATTTAAGGTTGGCTACCTTAATTGATTGCTTAATTATTTGCTCCATTATCTTTCTGGGTCCAGAAGTTAACATGAATTGTCCTTATTTCCTTCTATAGGGAGATATACGGTAAGAAAAAAGGTGTCTTCCATAAGGCGACATACACTAATATATTCGTGGCCTTCTATAAGGAGAAATGAGGTACTAAATGGTGAGCGCGTTCCATCTGAGGCAATACGGTACCCCATCTCCTCTAATACCACCTCCGTCGGGGGGGGAGGGAAGAGGAACAAAGAGACCAATCATAACTAGGGATACCGTGATTGACATTCTGATCACTAATCAGATATGGCTTCTCTAGAAATAGTACCCAACCTTTTCTCGAGAAGCCCGCCTCTCGCAATGAATTGGATGGTGTGGCAATGTGGCAGAAATTCTGTCCAATGGGGATAGGGCAGAATGAATTTTTTTTAGTGCCTCTTAGAGCGACAGTCTTCTCCTCCAATGAGAAACCAAAAAAAATTGGGCTAGTCTAAAAGTACCGCCTTCCTCGACCGTCATGAATGAACTATTGGTTGCAAGAAAAGAGTGACAGCATAAGAGACCAATAGTAATCGGAAAGTAGACGAGGACGTCTAAACACCGCCCACTCAGATTGAATTACGGGCTGCATGGCCTCTCTATTGGTTACACCCACAGGGTGACAGCCGTGCCGACCAATAGGATTCGCCGCAGACGGACTGGGGCGGAGTGAAGAGCCGGGGGCGGCGCTGGAGCCGGATGAGGAGGCTCTGAGGGGAAGTTTGGCCGCCGCCGCTGCCGAGAGCCGTTTGCGGAGCCGCCGCCCGAGACGCGGGGAGCCCGGGCCCTGCGCCGCCATGGGGAACCGGGGGATGGAGGACCTGATCCCGCTGGTGAACAAGCTGCAGGACGCGTTCAGCTCCATCGGGCAGAGCTGCCACCTCGACCTGCCGCAGATCGCCGTGGTGGGCGGCCAGAGCGCCGGCAAGAGCTCCGTGCTCGAGAACTTCGTGGGCCGGTGAGTCCCGGGCCTCCGGGGAGACATACGCAACCTGCGTAACGTGCGCCCCCTTTCCCTTCGCACGCAGTGGCAGGGATGCGACGTAGTTCGCCGGAGCTCCGTTGGTGAATCCTGCGGCCGGGTGTACGCCGTTTGCGTAAATCGATGTGATTAGAATGGCCGGGATGCTACGCTGCTGGCGTAGCTGGGGTCTGTGAATCTCTCCGGCGGCCTTGCGCTAAGCGCGCGAGCGCCTCTGCCCCCCTTTGCGAATAGCGCCTGGGTGGGTTGTACGCCGATTGCGTAGCTGAGCGCGCTCTGTGGTCTGGTACCCGCGGAGCCGTGCGCAGTTGGCGTAGGGCGCGCTGGTGGGTTTACCCCGGCGGCTTAGCCGGGCCGCTTCTCGGTGACTTGGGTGGAGCGCGCTTGGCCTGGGAGCCTTGTGTGGGCGCCGCGGTCCTTACGCCAATGGCTTAAACCGGGGTCTTGCCAAGGGGGAGGGTGTCTCAGTGGACGCAGCTGGCGTAGATCGCTCTGTGAATAGCAGTGGGGAGTGCTAGTTCTGGGCTGGCTGCGGGGCGGGGGCTCTGGCCTGTCATCCCGGGCCCTGGGGGGGAGGGGGCTGGAGCACTCCCCGGGTACATCCCCTCCCCCCGGGTGCTCTCCAGTCCTGGGACACAGGGAAGCCCCCGCCCCAGTGGCTGGGGCACCCCCCCCCATCCTGTCAGGGAGCCCCTCCTGCCCAGGGAGCAGGACGCGGGAGATACAGGATTCTGCTCTCACTGAGCTGATCTGCACCCTGGCGGTTGGAGGACGGGGTGGGAGTTATCTGTGACTTAATCTGGGGCTCACACTGGGCCTACCCCAGTCCCTCCTGAACCTTGGGAGCAGGGCTGAGGACGTTGGCCCCACTTGCTGTGGTCCCTGTGCCTGCTGAAGGGACAACTTTTCCTTAACTGCCTCCCTCTCCAGCTCCTGCAGCAGAAGCTGAGGTCTTGCCCACTTTGTATGTTCCTTAAAGACCCCACGGAGCTGTTCATAAGGTCGCAGGTACCACCCTCTTGCCTTTGTCCCCAGGCAGATCCCTTTCCCTCTCCACCCCCATTGTTATCCTGGTGTGCTGTATGTTACCCCAGAGAGAGAGAGAAGAGGGGTAATTCCTGTTTGTCTTGTGGTTGAGCCATCTCCCTTTCAAGTCAATGGGATCCGAATTGGGGCCAGTAACTTGTAATGCCTGCTGGGATCCTTCATAATGCAAGAAGCTAGAGATGCATAATATGAGCAGAGTAGACCATTTGGCATGGAGGGTTATTCTAGTATCAGTCTTCATTCCTTATGCTCCAAGGAGGAATATCTTTAATCTTTGTAGTGGTAGGAGCCAGCACCCCGTTTGATATTACTGATCGTACATTAAACACATTTTCATGTATACCCTGAACACACTGGATCTGCATTATGGTACTGCCTGGACTGTGTAAATTGAAGTGATGGTCCCCAGTTCAGTGATAGTTTTCCAAACCACTGAGAAATGGAGCAGAGGTGGGCTTTAGGAACTGCTGAAGATTGATCATGTGAAAAAGAAAGTGCATCTGTCTTCTGTAGTCAGGCTGGGTTTGGTCCCTGTTTTATTTCAATGGTCTAAAAATAACCTGGATTGCTAGAGTTAATTGCACTGTGCATCTGTGTTTTATTTGCATTGGTAGATCAAGATCTGGAGTCAAGCTCTGTGTGATACTTCAACTAAACAGCTTGGGTTGTTGTGTTACTGACTAGCACTTTTCTTGCAGATTAGTTTGGGTAGATGTCAGTGTCTTTGAATTCCTTAGTCATTACCTGCAAAACACTTTTAACAATCATAGGAGGATCTACAGGAGAACAAGTGTCTGAAGAGGGTGGAAGGAAGTCTTATGTCAAAGTAGCTGACAAGGTATCCTGAGAGCAATTCTTAGTACAAGGCCTCTAGAAACTGGATCCTGTTCTTTTTAATAGTGTTCAACATGATTCTATTAATTTACTCAAGTTAATCTTTGAAAACACAGACTCAACTTTAAGTCTGTCGTCTTCTGTTACTATGGCAATAATGTCCAGTGGGCTCAGTTCAAATTGGGGTCGCTAGTGCAGTACACACACAGACCTGTAAACCTGTATTGGAGTCATTAGGCTTCTGCATGGGACCCCCCTTCATGGATCTGGCTGCAGGATCTAGGAAGATCAAAACAGAGAGAGTTTACATTCGAAGACAAGACGCAACAAGTGGGGTTGACAGACAAGGTGGGGAGATGGGGCAGAGGCTGAGATGATGGTGTCAAGGTAATGTGATGACAGAGGGTAGCTACTGCACAAGTGGACTTCAGAGTCCATTAGAGCTTTGGGTTTTTAAAGACTTGACTTACACCTGTCTCCATCTTTGGAGATAAATAGTAGCTTTTAATAATTTCTGCTTCTACAGTGCCTAACCCCTGTGATCTGGGGAACAAAGTCACTTCTTAAGACAAAAATTAGGACTTACAAGGTGCTGTTTTGTCTTGCTAAAGTTATCTAAGTTTTCTATGTGTTTAATCTATGCCTTTTCTATAGCTTGTCTGAGCTTTAAAGGATGGTGGTGAAGGGCTGGTAACTGTGACTTTTGCGACTTGTAGGATTTCTTTATGATGTACTACACATTTAACTAAAGGGGTATATATAGAATCTGTCTCCAGCAATGCCTCATGGTATTGGATGGTGGGTAGTTTTCAATAAAGATCAGTGAGGTGCACTGGGAAGTCGCATGGTCCAGTGAATAAGACCCTGAATGGGGAGTCAGGAGACCTGGGTTCTAGTTCTTCCTCTGCCACTGACCTGCCGGGTGACCTTGGGCAAGTCACTTTGTCATTTTACCTTTCTGTGGCTCTGTTCCCCTCCCACCCTTAGTCTTGTTCTAGACTGTATAAGGCCTTTTGGGCAAGGATGGCTTCTTAATATGTCTGTAAAGAGCGCAGCACAGTGGGGCACCATTTGGGTTAAAGCAGATACTGTATTGGGTTCTTCTTGATATGTACAGTATCTGTGCCTAAAATTCTGTCCTGCAGTTCCACTCCCCACCTCCTCTGTAATGCTTGGGCTTGAGTACAAGTCATGTCTTCATCATCTCTTTTCCAAAAAGCAGTGTTCTGTTTGACTCAGGCTGGGCTGTTTTCCTTGTGATTAAGAGGCTAAAGCATCCAAAACCATAACAATCTCAGACCAATACTTTTATCTTTTCTGTTAGAAGAAGGTCACATGGGGTTTGCCACTGTCTTGCTCCTGCAGTTGAATCTTTTCACTTGTTTAAAATTTCCCTAGGTTGGTGGCAATACGTGCCCATATGTTTGAGATCAGAATCTGGGGCCTTGTGATGTGGCATCTGAGGCTTGGTCTTTCATTATCACATGGGTTTGAGCCACGTTCTGGGTTAGCAGCTTGCAAAGAGGTTTGTGGTAGGGGGAATTGGAAGCCCACTGCTTCCATCTTTATTACTTGCTAGGCTTATAAAAGACAGCTGGATCAATTGACGTCCAGTTTTGTAAAACAAAACTTGCACCTGGGCTGATGCATTGCGCCAAGCTTTGTTACAATTTGGAACAACATGGTCACGTTATTACCTCCTCAGAAGCTGCCAATGGCTATACTGGCAGCCTGTAATTATAGTGACACTGCAAGCCCAGCACCATAATTAAAAATCTTTGTTTCATGGCTTTTAAGCCTTCAACAAGGAGTCCTTTAACAAGGGGTTCACTAAAATCTATAGAATCTCTTTCAGTAACGGTCTGAATGAAATGTCTGAATTAGGCAGGTTTTACGTGAAGTTTTTTTTAGGTAACCTGGAATCTTCCAGTCGAATCTTGTATCTCTAACTTTATATTACAGTGGGGCCCTTGTGCTCATAATTGAGGATAATTATTATGTCTTTGGTGAATTCTGCCTTCACTTGGCGTCCTCAAAGTAGTGTTTCAAGACTCTGACCCACAAGACCAAGACGTTTCTCCCTGTGTGGTAATAACAGTGGCATGGTAACTTCCACATTTCGCTTTCATACAACACAACTAGAAAAGCGTTTGGGACAAAATTAAAAGAGAATGTAGATCTAAATACCTATATTTGTAACAGTGATAGTTGATTATAGCTGCTGCTTGATTATAGCTGCTTGCAGTAGGGTGCAGAATAAAGGATGGATAGCCCTGAAACAGTTAACCCAGCATTAAGGTTGTAAGATATTCAAGGCTGGGACCATCTGCTTGTATTGTGGCGCCATGCTTACCACGATACAACAATACAAATGTTTACCAAGTTCCATGTTCCAATTCTATATCAAATGAAGGCTGTACACTTACTTGGAGATAGACCTGGATTCATCTACTTTGGGACGGATCTAATATTTTGTGTATGAGAAGGTAGGGGCTGGATGCTGGACAGTTCAGGCTTTTTGGAACGAATGCTGACTCCATTGTACAGGGTGCTGTACGTTGAACAAAAAGATGGTCCCTGCCTCAGAGAGCTTCCACTCTCTGCATAGGACGAAATGACCGGTGGATACAGGCGGACTAATGGGCGAGTAAAAGGAAACAAGGCCGTAGGGGTCAACATGGAAGCAGTACACTCAGCAGATCAGCAGCTTAACTGTTAAGTCTTTGAAGGCATCACAGCAAAGCAGAGTTTGAAACAGGCCAAGAACATTTGTGAGGGGCAGCTGGGGAGAATACATGAAGGGGCTTGTTTGAAAACGTAATACGCGGGTGCTGGGATCTTGGCTGGTCAGAAATGGGAGTTGACCTCTAGTGAATGAGAGAGAAGGCATAAATGCCTTGCAAGTGAAGCCAAGCAGCCTGTGTTTGATGCAGTGGAGACGGGGGAGCCATTGGAGAGATGCAGGGAGAACCATGCTGCATAACATTTGTTGTCAGTAGTGAGCCTGACAAGCAAGGTGAGGTGGTATCATCTTTGATTAGTTTCTTTTGGGGAGAGGCAAGCTTTTGAGCTTGCACAGAGCTCTTCTTCTGGTCTGCACAGCTGCAACAACACCGCATACAAGCGTAAGGTAAATCATGTTCCCATGCAGTGGGCCCGAACCTTTGAACTCGTGAGCCCCTGCTTAATTTTACTTGCAGGAGTAGTCCCATTTCTGTCAACAGGACTGCTTGTATGTGTAAAATGAAACTGTTGCCGGTTCTGGCCCTAATGGTGATGAGTGGTTTTCTAGTCAGGTTCTTTTAAGACAAACATCTCCCCTCCTTAAGAGCCCCATGGGCTTGGAGTTTTATTTGCAGCACTTAATGGAAATTTGTCATTTCTATGTAAATAGTCTGTTTGGATGTCAACATCTCTTGAGGATATTTGCAATCCAAACAGAATAGCACTGGGCTGATGCATGAAAACAAGGGGGTGAAATAGACCAGTCCTGTTTGTTGGGAAGCTTGTGGGAGCTGAGTGAAGAGTTGAAATGTGGGTGATGCCAACAGAGAAAAGGAAATTATTATTATTATTATTATTATTTTATTATTTTGGAAACAGCTTTTCAGTCTGCTTTTCCGTGGCTCTCACCATGGCACATTGGAGTAATGGCTAATGTTAGTAATACAGGGAATTAGTTTCATCAGTTTCCATCTAACAATTTACCGGCTTTGTTTATAAAAGTTTCCATCCTTTTGTACTGGGAAACTACTGACCCTCTTGCCTATACATGGAAATATTTGATGCTGGTAAATTACCCTTTAAGATTTTTGTTTGCTCTGTCATACTGGTCTGGTTTAATAGTCCTACAGTAACAAATTGGAGGGCCAGCTAATGTGTGGGCTGTAAATTATTGCCTAGGAAGTGTCATTAATGGCTGAGCAATTTCAGTATCCTGTCCCAGATGCGTCAGAGGAAGGGGCAAGATTCTCCAGTGACACCACTACATCTCAGGCTACCTTAAGTTCAGAGTTGCCATAATTAGTTAGGCACAGAGAAATCCTGAGAAATGGCTGGAAAAACTGCCACTTTCTAGCAGTAACGAGAGGGAACATTTCAGGTCTCCTTCCCTTGATAGCAGCGCTTGTTCCCAGGCTGTGATAGCACCTGAGCTCCAGTACTTGCTGTTCAAGAAGCAGGAGTATGCTTTGCTTTACCTGCTCGGGTTAATCACAAGCCTTGAGGTTTATTAGCTTATTGGCCAAAGATAATGGGGTGGAGAGTGGGGGAGGTGTGGCACAGTGAGGGGTTTTGGATCTTTGTGACATAAGTTAATTATTCAAAATCAATTTTGATTTGTTTTGTGATAGAGCCTAGAGGCCTCAATTAAATTGGGATCCCGTAGTGCGGAGCACAGTGCAGACACAGGAGAACAGCCCGTGCTCTGAAATTCTCAGTCTGGATAAATGAGACAAAGGAAGGTTTATGAGCCCCGTTTTACCGGTGGGGAAATGGAAGCGTTGACAAAATGACTTGTCCAAGGTCATGTAAAGAGACTGTAGCAGAGCAGAAACTGAGCTCAATGTTCAGGGTCCCAGAGTAAGTGTGCTCATTATTTTAATGAGATGCAGGGAGTAAAATGTATTCAGGGTGAAGCTTTTTTGCCCATAATACTCACTGAAAAAGATGCAAGGGGAAACAGAGTAGTGGGTGCTCTTGCCAGTCAGAGATGAGTCATTTCAACCCTCTTATGGAGAGAAACGTAAGAGGAAATATAAAGTGGTGCGTTAAAATTGCATTACTAGCAGTATTCTAACCCAGCCTGTTGATGTCACAAATGAAATGCGCATTGACTAATCCATCTTTGGAACCCTTATAATGTCAGTACAAATGTGCTAAATGCTCTTAGTCTGCCACTGACCCTGCAGTGGCTCTGCCAGTGACAGCCTGACAAATGGAAGTGTAAAAGAGACTTCAGTCTACATAAAATTTGACCATTGACTTGTAGTGTGTCCTTGGCTCATCGGGCCCAAGAATCACAATGGAGTCATTGTGAGCCACCAGTTGGGAGGTCTGTCCATTGACATTTGGTTCCTCGACTGTATTGTCAATGTGGGCATTATATCTTGTTCATAACATGTTATCAATACTGTTAGTGGTTGTAAATAAAACGTTAATGAAACCAGGAAGGATGCAGATGAGGTTTCTCAGCAACTTTTAAATGTCTCAATTCTGGTGACATGCAGCAGCCGTTGTGCTTCTAAACAGCTCTGTCCTCACCCCTGCCTGCATCCTGCAATCTCTAGTAAAACACTTGCAGTCCACCATTAATAGGGAAATGTTGGAGCAGTAGCAGTGAGCTTCGGAGGAAACGGATCAGAGAGGCAACAAATAAATAAATCTGTATTCCTAAATCTAGGTAGAGAGAACTTCCAGAATATTACAGCTTCGGTTAGGTGTTTCAGGGTAGGATAAATATACAAATGACTGGTTCTTATGTCAAGCTGCTGGGTAGTAATACTAACAAACGGTCTGAAATCACAGTGTGTGTAGAGTGAGTTGTCTCGCTGGATTTTAGTGAGCCCATTGAGATGCAGCTTGGTGCATCTGAATTATGGCTGTGTCTGAATGGCTCAGGATTTTTCCTAGGCCAGGGGAGTAGTGAATGATAACCTGTGGGCTCAGGTGCATGAGAAAAGCTAGAACTTGGAGTATCCATGGCAGAGGAGCCAGCTGGTTTGAGAGAGAGAGAGAGAGAGAGCCACAGAAGGGTGAAGTAACTAAATAAATTGAGCACCTTTCAGTGATGCGCTTCCATCTCGAGCATGTTAGACTGTTCCCACCATATCTAGACATCTGTTCCTCTGGCCAGGATATGGCTTTATGAACTTCCTTCTAAGTCTGAGCAGCTTCTAGCTGAGGCTCTCCAAACACTTTACAGATATTAATGAGATCCCTCCCCCTTCGGGAGGAATGTGTTATCCCAGCTGTAGAGTGAATTCTGCCAGGAACTGTCTGTTTGTGTTTGTACCACACGTGGTACAGCAGGGCCAGTCCTGACTAGGGTCTTTGGGTGTGATCAGAGTCGCAGAGGTAAAGTGACTTGTCCAAAGCCACCCAGCAAGTCTGGCATGGGGAGGGGGTGGAGGAGGAAGCCCCTCTTCGCTTTGTTTAAGGAAGAGCAGGCGTGGATCCCTTATGAAGAATCTGCCAAGATAAACAGCATTCTAGGAAGATTTAACCTCTAATAAAGGAGACCAGTGCAGGGAACCACAGAGCCATGAGCCTGACAAGTGCAAGCAAGACCTTCCAAGTGGTAAAATACAAAGAGACTCGAGGCTAGGGAGCTGACCTGAAGGGCCTTTGCTAATGGAGATGGTGCAAATAACAGGAGGGTATTAAATGGCATCCTGCTCGCTTCAGTCTAGCTCAGTAAGCTAGATTGGCTGCTAATGGGTGAGCTGGAGGCAGGTTAGCAGGTGCAGAGCAGCAATAAAGGAAGTCTTGTGTGCTATGGCAGTGTCTCAAAAAGACAAGGTGGGTCTTTTCTTGAACCAACGTCCATTTGCTTTTGGAATACACTTTTCACATGCTTAGCCTCTGGCTGCCAAGAGCTCTTGCAGAACTGGCCATTCCAGTTACTGCCTCGCCATTTTAAACAGGGAAAGGACCTTTGCGTAGGGTCCTTGTCCCCTTCGACGCGTCTTCTGAACCGAAGTTTCTCATGGATAGGAAGACTCCCATTTATGCTGCCCCAAGATAAGCGTGCCTGACCCGAAGTGAATGTGGCAACGCCCTTGACTTGTAAAACGCCCACACCCTGCCATTCATGGACACCACTTAGGAACGGACTGGCTTCAGTACCACACAAAGGTTGGCCCATGTCTCATTCGCCACATAGGCGTTCCCTCTCCCTCTCAGTAAAGTAATCTCGTGTTAAACAGCGGACACGTAATCTCCCTTGTAGCTGTACATTCAAATAGTACATCACCCTGCCTTCTCCGCAGGAACAAACCGTGTTCACCTATGACCCTGGGACTAAAGGGCAAACAAGTTTGTGCTGTTTGGCCTGATTCCTTTAGCCCTGTGTGAAATGAACATGCAGCAGGAATCTGGGTTCTGTTTCCTGCCTCTGCCCTTGACTCGCAGTGCAACTGCACAGCAGTCCCACTTCCCTTTGTCACTGGGCTTGTGAGCACTAAGCTTTTTGGAAAGTGTAAAATCGTGTGTGTACTGGTGCTATTCAACGGCGAGACAAAGATCCGTGGAAGTGCAGCTTGTTGTGTTAGTAGCCTCTGCTTTGCTGCACTGTAACAGATGACTATGGGATTGTAAAGAGTTAGCTGTTTATAGAGAATTGGGTGTGCATGCCACTTTGCAGTCTAAAAGAGCAAGGTCCATGCACAAAGGATTTAAAATAAAGCTCAGACTGAACTTCTGTTACATAGGGGAGGGAAGTCATTTCCATGGGCACTGAAGGCAAATGTCACGAAGATTTAGCAGGTGAAACAGGGAGGCTTTGTAAAGATAAAACCCCCCATAAAATCTCAGAAGGTTGCCCTGGAGAACTTGGGTGACCTGAGTTGAGGCTGGATTACGCAGCCTACTCAAGGGTCACCTTTTAGAAAAACAAAACAAACATGGGTTACAAGAAACCTTTTGGTCTCCTAGTTACAGAACACAGAAGTGCAAGCTGGCTGCTTCTCCCCCGCCAGTAGAAGTAGCCTGTACTTTTATCTTGGGCCTTCCCTGTGCCACAACTTATTAACTGGGCAAATAGTGCACAGGCCTTAAGGTGGTTCTGGGCCATCCTAGCCTCTCTCGTTTAGTTCATAGCATGATTTAATCATCGTGTGGACAGAACCTAAGGTTTCTAGAATTGTATTGCAAGGCTTCCTCTATACTGCTTCTAATTCAGCTTGCCCAGCCACTGTTGATGGGGCCCAGACATTGAACCCACAAGGAAAACACCCTTTTAAAAAGAACATTCACTTCCTAATTTAAAAAATGGGCCAGAACATCCTTAGAGAGAAACGCTAGAAAAACTAGTTATAACTCCAAGGGTTGGTCCAAGCAGCCTCGTGACAGATACTGGTACTTCAATCATCTCTGGGCCCAGACAGAGAACAATGCCGCTGCAGTTCCAAACCATTTTAAAATTGTATTTGGAATGGCTTCTGATGATGCAGATCTGGATGCTAGCAGCCATGTTCACATTTCTTCTGAACGGAACGTTCTCATTGATGTACCTTGGTGCTCTAGGGCCCCACTAACCTTGGGATAAAAGTACTGTGTAAGTGCATCATGTTTTGAGATCAGGCCCCGAATTGGACAGTATAATGTAATTCCAACAGTTCCTGGTGAAAGGGCGAGAGGCAAACAGAACAGGGAATAGGTTATTGAGAGACGTGGTCTTATTTTATCACCCATATTTAAGATGGGTTTTAACAAACCTGTCAGGTCTCTAGCAGTGACCATGAGATGGTTGAGTTCAGGATCCTCACAAAAGGAAGAAAGGAGAGTAATAAAATACAGACCCTGGACTTCAGAAAAGCAGACTTTGACTCCTCAGGGGATCCTGCCCTTTAGTTCCCTAAGGAGGCTAATATGAGGGGGAAAGGAGTCCAGGAAAGCTGGCTGTATTTTAAAGAAACCTTATTGAGGGTGCAGGAACAAACCATCTCGGTGTGCAGAAAGAATAGCAAATATGGCAGGCGACCAGCTTGGCTTGACAGTGAAATCTTCAGTGATCTTAAATACAAAAAGGAAGTTTACAAGAAGTGGAAACTTGGACAGATGACTAGGGAGGAGTATAAAAATATTGCTCAAGCATAAAGGGGTGTAATCAGGAAAACCAAAACACAACTGGAGTTGTAGCTAGCAAAGGATGTGAAGGGCAACAAGAAGGGTTTCTACAGGTGTATTAGCAACGAGAAAAAGGTCAGGGAAAGTGTGGGGTACTTAATGAATGGGGGAGGCAACCTAGTGACAGATGTGGAAAAAGCTGAAGTACTCGATACGTTTGTTTGCCTTGGTCTTCAGTGTGGGAGCTGACCTGGTCTGTGATGTCCTGGACAACAGAGTGTGTGGAGGAGGTGAGCAGCCCTCCATGCTGAAGGAACAGGTTCAGGACTATTTAGAAAAGCTGAACATGCACAAGTCCATGGGTCCAGATCTAATGCATCCAAGGGTGCTGTGGGAATTGGCTGATGTGACTGCAGAGCCATTGACAATTATCTTTGAAAACTCATGGTGATTGGGGGAGGTCCTGGATGATTGGAAAAGGCAACTATAGTGCCCATCTTTAAAAAAGGGAAGGAGGAGAATCTGGGGAACTACAGACCAGTCACCCTCACCTCAGTCCCTGGAAAAATCATGGAGTAGGTCCTCAAGGAATGTATTTTGAAGCTCTTGGAGGAGAGGAAGGTGATCAGAAACAGTCAACATGGATTTACCAAAGGTAAGTCATGCCTGACCACCTGATTGCCTTCTATGATGAGATAACTGGCTCTGTGGATATGGGGAAAGCAGTGGACATGATGCGGCTTGACTTTTGCAAAGCTTTTGATATGGTGTCTGACAGCATTCTTGCTAGCAAGCTAAAGTATGGATTGGGTTAATGGACTATAAGGTGGATAGGAAAGCTAGACTGGCGGGCTCAACGGGTACCGATCAACGGCTCAATGTCTAGTTGGCAGCTGGTATCAAGTGGAGTACCCTAGGGGTTGGTCCTGGGGCTGGCTTTGTTCAACATCTTTATTAATGATGGGATGGATTGCACCCTCAGCAAGGTCACGTATGACACTAAGCTGGGGGGAGAGGTAGTTACACTGGAGGGCAGGGATAGGGTCCACCGTGACCTAGACACCTTGGAGGATTGGGCCGAAAGAAATCAGATGAGGTTCAACAAGGACAAGTGCAGAGTCTTGCACTTAGGATGGAAGAATCCCAGGATGGAAGAATCCCATGCACTGCTACAGACTAGGGACTGAATGGCCAGGCAGCAGTTCTGCAGAAAAGGACCTGGGGGTTACAGTGGATGAGAAGCTGGATGTGACTCAGCAGTGGGCCCTTGTTGCCAAGAAGGCTAATGGCATATTGGGCTGCATTAGTCGGAGCAGAGCCAGCAGATCGAGGGAAGTGATTATTCCCCTCTATTCAGCACTGGTGAGGCCACATCTGGAGTTTTGCGTCTAGTTTTGGGCCTCCCACTACAAAAAGAATGTGGACGAGAGAGAGAGTGTCTAGTGAAGGGCACTGAAAATAATAGGGGGCTGGGGCACATGACTTACAGGGAGAGGCTGAGGGAACTGGGCTTGTTTAGTCTGCAGAAGAGAAGAGTGAGGGGGGATTTGATAGCTGCTTTCAACTACCTGACAGCGGGTTCCAAGGAGGATGGTGCTCGGCTGTTCTTAGTGGTGGCAGATGACAGAACAAGGAGCAATGGTCTCAAGTTGCAGTGGGGGAGGTCTAGGTTGGATATTAGGAAAAACTGTTTCACTGGGGGGAGGGGGCGGGTGGGTGAAGCACTGGAATGGGTTCCCTAGGGAAGTGGTGGAATCTCCTTCCTTAGAGGTTTTTAAGGCTCAGCTTGACAAAGCCCTGGCTGGGATGATTTAGTTGGTTTTGATCCTGCTTTGAGCAGGCGGTTGGACTAGGTGACCTCCTGAAGTCTCTTCGAACCCTGGGAGTCTGATTCCTCCCGTAAGATGGGAGTAGATGGGGCTGAAGTAGAAGTTAGCAGCAGGAAGCCAGTTGCTGATTTGTGGAGGGGTGTGTGGCTGCTTGGAGTACAGGCCCACATCATCATGTATATTGAGCTGGGAGCCAGAGAACAAATGGCATGTAAGGACTCATGTGAGACTTCCGTATCTTGGGTTATTCTGAGGATTGTGGCTGAAAGGTGGCACTGAAGCAAAGCAGAGAACAAGGGAAAATAAACCAAGGAAAGCAGACCTCCATTGCAGACTAAACACTTTGTCTTCCTGCTGGTTCCCGCCCATTGCTGTTGCAGGAACAGATGTTGTGTCCTCAGAATCTGTATTTCCAGTCTCGTGGGAAGTTGTTTATTCCACATGCTTGGTGTGAAGAGTTCATTGGATTTCCTCTGACGGCTCATTTTCTCAGCTCTGTCCCAGTTCTGCTCAGTGTGCAGTGCTTGGTGTAGCATGCTTCAGGCCCACACTTTGCTACCGAGCTGTGATGCACTGCAGCACAAGGCACCAGCTAGGCAGAACGGTGTCCGCCCCCAGCATGCTCTTTGGTGCTCACCCATTTAGCCACCCATGATGGCTGGATTCTGCACAGCTCAGGCATCCACTTGTTAGACGCTAAC
This sequence comes from Gopherus evgoodei, assembly GCF_007399415.2. Lineage (NCBI taxonomy): Eukaryota > Metazoa > Chordata > Testudines > Testudinidae > Gopherus > Gopherus evgoodei. Next base: position 914,469 of record NW_022060061.1, read on the forward strand.
CTTGCAAATGTGAAGTGGGGTCTCGCTGGCATCTTCTTGAGTCTGCAGGCAACTTGAAACAGACTTGAGAGGAAAACTGTCATAGTCTGTTAACCCTGGGGTCTAATGAGGGCACTCAGTGTGCCAGGCTTGCCAGTTTGCACACCTAGCATGCAAAATTAACACAACTGTACACAAATGTCACTCACGTGCAATAGCTAAATAAAGGGCAAAATAGTGGAGATGCCTGGCAGGCTTCTTCACACTGTGGTGATGTGCTTTTCTTAGCCCTTATCTGAGAGCAAATGGCACAGCTGCAGCGCATCACAGCGATGGTGGAAGCTATAGGAGTAGGAAGGCCAAAAGCTTCCCACTGCAGGAGGATTTGGAGAAGGCCAGATGACTGTCTGGCTGAAGCAAATGGGAAGGCTCTCAGCACAGTCTTTCCTAGGCAGCGTTTCTCTCTTCCGTTTCAAAGCAGGTGAAGCCAGGAATGCTAGACAGACAAACGGCTCAGAAAACCTGCTTTACATGTCCCTCACTCCTGCCCTAGCAGCTCCTGTCTAACTCTTGTTCTCAGTGCAGTTGTAGAGAAGAACTGGAGCCATTAAGTCTGCAGTGATTGTCTCTAACAAAACAGCGTGCCTAGGATGTGGAAGAGCACGATTTCCGGACAGAGGAGTCCAACATGTAGGTCTCTCTCAATGGCTCTGCACGCTTGAGTTTCTACCCAATAGAAGGGGGTGGGGGTGACTCACTCTAAGACTTCTGTCTGTGTCCGAGGAGTGTTGCCAGCTCTTTGTCTTCTGCAGTTCATCAGAAATCCAGCCCTTATGGGAAATAATTCGAAACACTTACGCCGGTGTGGCTTCCAAGAATAAAAAGAAAATGACCGAGTCTCTTTCCTCTGTTAAACTGTCTGTCTTTGAGTTTGCCATGATGAGCACTTCACTTCTAACAACCTGCGATCTCTGGTCATTATTAAAATGTTGGTGGCTGGAAAAGCAGACTCTTCTACTGTGAACCTTGATATCCACCACTTACAAGCTGTAAGGCAAAGGGGTACCTGAGGATACGGGAGCTGTGCCCCCCTCTGTTTGACAGTGCTGCTGTGCTTGTCTCTTCAGCATGATGGGCATGTCATACAGCTCCTTCTATCTACGCCAGCTCTGCCGTAGCATAAAACTGGCGGCATCCTCTCCAGAGGCCTCAGGAGAGGTTGTGTCCTGGTAGTCAGGAGAATTAGAAACTCATCCTGTAACGAGGTTCCAGCCTCTTAGAGAGGAAAACAGGAAAGAACTGTGAATATGGGAGACTTGGGTGAAAACTGAATGGAAGGATGGTGTTGGGGTAGAGCGCTGGGTTCTGCTGCAGATCCCCAGTGTCTTTGGGAAATTGAGGTACAGCAAAAGGCGAATGACTTGCTGTAAGCTCATCAGGGCCGGGAGCACGTACAGGGTTCGCCACAATGGGGTCTCTAGGTGTTACCGTTATAGAAATAATAAGGTGCTTGTATGCTACTGCTCTCTGTAGTATGGGAATGCCTTAGTTTAGCCTTGTGAGTAACTCCAGCTTATTTATTTCCTTACAGAGACTTCCTTCCCCGTGGGTCTGGAATTGTCACCCGACGTCCTCTTATTCTTCAGCTAATCTTCTCAAAAACAGGTACAGTGGGGGGCTGAATAGCTTGTTGCTCCATAACGCAAAACACCAGCTGTTCCCTTAGGGATATGGGCTTGGGGATGTCTGCGGTTTGCTCTTCCATCTGGATAACAAGTCCAGTACCTTTGGCAAGTGCAAACCTGTTTGAATGTCTGTCTGTGTTCGAGACCCTTGTAGTCTTGCCACTTAACAAGTTTATGAATATGAATGGAACAGCTCTGGCTCTCTTAAATACTCCTGGAACAGGGTGGTGTGGGAGGTTTTTTAAACTGCTGGAAAGAAAATGTGCTGCTCAGGAGATGAAAGCTGCCGTGTGAGTGGCGAATGAACTAGGAGGCTTGCTTTGTGTAATTTGGCATTAGTACTGGCGTTTCAGTGTGCAGCTAATCAAGAACGTGTACCATAGGCAGAGATAACTGGGGGGGAAAACTCTTTGGCAAATCGCTTCCGCATTAATCTGTCAGTTTACACTGCAAATTAAGCAGTATTGATTAGTCCAAATTAACCTATTCTGATTTGTTTTCAAAAAATCCACTCCTTCACAAACCTAAAACTCTGGCCTCTTATAATGGGGTAGATTGTCATAATGGTTTCTTCTAGCCTAAAATCTTGGAAATACATGATGTCTAAAAACCAGCTGTAGCCCTAAAGGTTTTGAGAACAAACCCACTTCTGGTCTGGACAGGGGACCTATTACTGCAGGCATTAACATTACCAGAAAGTTTCCTTTTCCTTGTTAGTTTGCATTTTCCTCTCTGTCCCTGGCCTCAGTCCCTCCTGGGTCATGTAGCATCACTGATATTCATGCTGCTATTCCTCAGAGCAGAGAGAGAGTTGGGCAAATTGATCTCTTCCCATGTAAAAGACCAAATGGAGCTGTCAGACTGAGCTCCCTGCTAATACTGTGACGTGGTCAGTTAACACAAAGCCATTCCTGTTCTCCCAACGAAAAGGTCAGGGAGTTGCTGCTTTACCAGTGTTACACTTAGAGGGGGGGTTAATTTACTCCAGCAGATTGTGATGGCAGATGCTTTTTAATAAATACAGCTTTGAGACACTGTGACACTTCATAGCTCTTCTTACATGATCATGAGCATTTAGTGATCCCAAAGCACAGGGACAACCCTCTTCTCCTGGTGTGAGCATATGTGATTTTTGCAGAACTTCAACTCTTCACGAAACAAACTTGCTTATAAAACCATGGCCTAGACTTGCTTATAAAACCATGGCCTAGATCTTTTCTCCTGCCACTCTAGCAGTTCCTTGTTACTCTGCGAGTGATGGTGTTTGAGGTCCCACAAGTACTCCTGTTCTTCTTGCAGAAACAGTAGAAACAAACCTTGATATTGGATCATGGCTCTCTGCCCCCCAGATACTGATTGTGATTAAAAATGAAAAGGCTAAAAACAAGACGCAGCACATGCTTAAAATGCCAGCGAACCTGATCTCCGGGAAGATTTCTCTTGTTACGTTACTTTGAATGAAATATGCATGAGGATTCCCTTGCTTTGGCCTTTTTCCTCGAAGGGTGGGTGGGCTTTTCTACCTCTTGGGTTTGGAGAAGTGCAGTCACAGCAGTCAACAGCCATGCATGATAGTGGATGGCAAAGGATCTTGGGGCTGTGTTGTTAGGTGAGAATTCTGTATTGAGTACAAGATGGGTTAACTCAATTGGGGAGAGTACTTTCCATTCAGATCTCCAAGGGAAGTGGGAGAATAGATCCATCAGCAGCTAACTCTTGCATTGCCACCCTGAGAACAGGTAGGGAGCAGTAGCTACTAAGGGTCTTTTCCTATTGATCGGCAGATGAGGTGGTTGTCGCCAGCCCAATAAGCAAGCATGTTGTTAAATATTATGGAAAGCTACTGCAGCTTGGCAGACTTCTCTCTCTTGGAGCATTGACTGAAACTTGGACCCCAAATGTGACTGCATCTTCAAGGCATTCCTGGAGCAACAATCCTAATATCTGGTGTCCAAAATACGTGAAGAGTTGGCAAAATTTCAGTCAAACTGTGCTCATTGGTTTGTGTGATGAAGTGGGGATTTTCTCTGAATGCCTCAGTTTCCCTGTGTATTGCACCAATGTCCTAGGTGGTGGGAATAAGCATGTGTGACTTTTTTGTGGGGGCTGCTCCAGCTGCCTGCATAGATGCTATGGCCTTTGTAACCTGAGATCTAGGAGGGGGATGCAACCAGGTGACTCTTGGCCTGGGAAGTGAAACAAAGGCTGGAGGAGGCGCAGCGGGCGGGGCAGGGGTCAGGCGGCTGGAATCGAGTCAGTCTCGGCTGGCTTGGGGCTTGGCTATGCTTGCAGATGTGCAGCACTGGGAGTTACAGCTGTCTTCGTACAGCTGTATAGGGAAAGCACTGGAGTGTGGTCACCTTGACAGCTACCAGCGCTGGAGTGTGGCCACATTTGCAGCATTTGCAGCGCTGTTGGGAGTGGTGCATTATGAGCAGCTATCCCACAGAGAACCTCGTCCCATTTTGGCGCTGTGGGTTGTGGGAAGGGAACGGAAGGGTGCGGTTCATTCTGCTTCCCGTCCCAATGCCCCGTGATGCATCACTTCACATCCCAGCAGTCCCTGTTTTTCCGTCCACGTTTGGTGTCATTGTGAGTCTCCCAACGGTTTCTGTGCAGCGCGATTTCTGTGGGAAATGGATCCCGAACTGCTGAGGAGTATGCTGACGAGTCTCGCCGGCACATCACGTTTGGCAGTTGAGCTATTCCTTAAGCTCCAAAGTGATGAGGAGTCCGACGATGATAGCGAGTCACCTGATACGTATGACACGACATTGCTTGTGGCTTTCACTGAAATGCTCAGCACCGTGGAACGCCGCTTTTGGGCTCGGGAAACAAGCACTGAGTGGTGGGATCACATCGTCATGGAAGTCTGGGATGACAAGCAGTGGCTGCAGAACTTTCAGATGAGAAAAGCCACTTTCATGGGACTGTGTGTGCTGAGCTCGCCCCCACCCTGTGGCGCAAGGATACGAGATTGAGAGCTGCCCTGCCAGTGGAGAAGCGGGCGGCTATTGCTATCTGGAAGCTGGCAACTCCAGACAGCTACCGATTGGTCGGGAACCAGTTTGGAGTGGGAAAGTCAACCGTTGGGATCGTATTGATGCAAGTTTGCAGGGCCATTAATCGCATCCTGCTAAGAAGAACCGTGACTCTGGGGAACGTGCAGGACATTGTGGATGGCTTTGCACAAATGAGTTTCCCTAACTGTGGAGGGGCGATAGATGGGACGCATATTCCTATTCTGGCACCACCCCACCTAGCATCCGAGTACGTTAATTGGAAGGGGTATTTTTCTATGGTTCTCCAGGCGCTTGTGGATCACCGTGGGCGTTTCATTGACATTAACACAGGCTGGCCTGGAAAGGTGCATGATGCACGCATCTTTCGGAACACTGGTCTGTTCAGGAAGCTGCAGACAGGGACTTTTTTCCTAGACCGGAAGATCACAGTAGGGGACGTTGAAATGCCCATTGTGATCCTTGGAGACCCCGCTTACCCGTTAATGCCTTGGCTCATGAGACCATATACAGGGAAGCTTGACAGGAGCAAGGACCGGTTCAACTACAGGCTGAGCCAGTGCTGAATGACTGTGGAGTGTGCTTTTGGCTGTTTAAAAGGGCACCGGTGATCTCTGTATGGGAAGCTAGACTTGGGGGAAAGTGGCATCCCTGAGGTTATATCCGCGTGCTGTACCCTCCATAATATTTGTGAAGGGAAGGGTGAAACATTCAGTCAGGAATGGGCCTCCAAGGTTCAACGCCTGGAGGCTGAATTTGCACAGCCAGAGAGCAGGGCTACTAGAGAGGCCCAGCACAAGGCTTCAAGGATCAGGGATGCCTTGAAGGAGGAATTTGAGGCTGAAAACCAACAGTAATGTTTGGTGCCTTGCACGGGAGTGAAGTGCAGTGGTTACAATGTTAGTAGGAATCTGTTTTTCCTAAGCTGATTTGCAGTGCCTGTTTCTTTCCTGTTCTAAGGTATCTTTGACTTTCTGCAATAATAAAGACTGTTTTCAAAGCCAAGAATTCATTTATTGAAAAGAAAATAACTTTATTGACAGACGCACAACATTTTGGGAACCTAAAAGAGCAGGGGGGTGGGGTGGGGTGGGGAACTGTACAGTCACAGGTTTGAATATGCCCTATCTGGAGTGCTGTGCAATGACTGCTGCTCTTCAGGATGAAAATACTGCATAGTGATGGGGGTTGAGTGCAGAGGGTAAGAGTTGTAGTTCTCAGGGCGGGTTGGTGAACGTACAGGTGTTGGAGGCAGCTGGTGGAGGTAAGAACCTGGATGCTGGGGTAGGGGGTTTGGAGCTGACATTGGGGCACAAGGGAAAGAGCTTTGGGACGGGGTGGGGGCGGGGCCGTGTGGTAGTGCTCTGCCTGCATGGCTACCAGCACCTGGATAGAGTCCGCTTGGCGTGCCAGGATGCTTTTCAGCTGCTTTGTGCTTTTCTTCCTGGCCGCTGCGTTTCTCTGGCGGATCCTGCTTTCCCTTTCCCTCCAGTCCTGCAGTTTTTGATTCTCTCTGGCAGAGTGATCCATAACTGCTTGCAGCAGGTCATCTTTGCTTTTTCGCGGCTTCTTCCGCAGTTTTTGGAGTCTTTGAGCTGTTGATAACACAGGCAGCCGAGAAGTCAAGGTCGCTTGTGGAAAGGCAAAAAAGGCAACAGTTAACAGAAACAGCGTTGTTTATATCTCAGACAGTTATTCCCACACAGTGAAGGAGTTTACAGTCTTCACTTTAGCATAATTTTCCCATACCAAAGAGAGCACACATAACCCACAGGAGCCCCGAAATGGTGAGTAAGGGGGATTGATTGCTTTCCCCAGCGCACAAAACCCCAGCACAGCCCTGAAGCACACAGCTGCAGGGGGCACTTACGATGAACACTCTCCCAACATTTTCCACAAGAGTTAATCCTGGAAGATCTCTCACTGCTGTGGGTCACCTGGGAAGAGCGGGAGGGTCTTCTACAGCAATGCGGATTCCGCCCTGGCCCCTATGCAGCTTGCCTGTGTGCAGCCATGGTCCCCCCACCCCTTGCGGCACAGTGGCACGGACGCGTTAGCCTGACTGGAACAAGGACCACCGTGGCTCTCCCTATAAACTTGCTCAAGTGCATTGCCCATGCTCTGGCTGAAACTTTTGAAGAGATTACCGAGGCCGATTACCGCAACATGATAGACCACATCAATGGGGTATTCCACATCTAGGCATGCATGCATGCAGCCCTAACCCCCCTCCTCTCCCGAAACATTTCCATCCTGAAAATAAAAGCTGCTTACTGGGAACCCGCTCCTCTGCTTGTCCTTCACCAAATACCGGCTGCTGCGACTGGCTGCCTTCCTCCTGGTTTGAGAAGAGCTCCTGACTGCATGCCTCCTGGGACTCCGAGGTGTCTCTCCCCACCCCAGTACCCTCACTCTCGGTTTCCTCCCTCCCCCCCCCCGCTCTGAAGTGTCCATCGTGGTCCCCGGATTGGCGGTGGGGTCACCCCCAAGTATCACGTCCAGCTCCTTGTAAAAACAGCAGGTCGTGGGGGCAGCACCAGAGTGACTGTTTCCCTCGTGGGCTTTGCAATAGGCACTCTGCAGCTCCTTCACTTTAATCCTGCACTGCACTGCACTGCGTCCCAGTTATGGCCCCTTTCCAACGTGGCCCTTGATATCTGCCCATAGGTATTTAATTCCTATGGCTGGAGCGTAGCTGGGACTGCACAGCTGCCTCCCCCCAAACACTGATGAGGTCCAGCAACTCGCCATTGCTCCATGCTGGGGCTCATTTGGCGCGTGGAGCCATGGTCACCTGGAAGGATTCACTGATTGCACGCCACACCTGGCTGAGCAAACAGGAAGGGGATTTTTAAAATTCCCGGGGCATTTAAAGGGCAGGTCACTTGAGGCCAGGGCAGTAGAGTTCGAACTGATGAGCAGAGTGGCTGAGCAGGCATTCTGGGATACCTCCGAACACCTCTGGAGGCCAATAACAGCGCTTTTGGTGGCCACACTGGCAGAGCAGTGCTGCATCACCAGCGCTGCAATTGTTATTCCCCAGGCAGAGGTGGAGTACATGCAGCGCTGTAGCCAGGGAGATGCAGCGCTGTATGTGCCTTGCAAGTGTGGACGGTGAGTAATTGCAGCGTTGTAAAGTCACCACCAGCGCTGCAACTCTCCGGTGTAGCCAAGCCCTTGGGGAAGAGTCTGTTGCACAGGACCAACCTCAGGGACCGCTGGAGTGTGATGGATTTGTTTCCAGAGGAGTGGAGGCAAGTCGGATTAGTTGGTGTTGCTATGACGCAGTGCTGCTTGCACTACCACTGGAGTGACTGTACTGGGTCCTAGCTGTTGGGCTGAATGCCTGTTAAAATCAATGGAAGAATCTTTCCCTTGACTTCAGTGAACTTTGGATTGGGGCCTGAAACTCCTCTAGAGCAGGGGTTCTCAACCTTTTTCTTTGAGGTCCCCCAACATGCTATAAAAACGCCACAGCCCAGCTGTGCCATAACTGATTTTCTGCATACAAAGGCCAGGACCAGCATTAGGGGTAGCAAGCAGGGGCCCTGTGCCACAGGGAGCCCTACAAAACAAGTTGCTCAGGCTTCAGCCCCACGTGACAGGGCTGGGGCCCCGGGCTGCAGCTTTGCATGGCAGGGCTTTGACTTTCTGCCCTGGACCCTAGCGAGTCGAACACTAGTCATGTTTGGAGGACCCCCTGAAACCTGCTTGTGGCCCCCTGGGGGGCCCCGGACCTCTGGTTGCGAACCACTGATCTAGAACTTAGCACAGGCGCCGTTGCTAGCGCTGAGGAGACTTGTGCAGGTCTTTTAAAGAAGGCCAGAGTTCTCTGGTTGGACCTTCCTGGTTTGCTCGCTGCCCTGCGTGCATACAGGCAGCAGCTGCTTTTGGTGCATCCAGCATAGTTCAGTTCAACCATTTCAAGCCAACCATCCATTCGAAGGTGTCCCCAAGGTTGGAGGAATGTGGCTGGGTTAATATTTAAACGCTGTTTCTGCAGTAAAATAGTTGGCTGGTGAAGATGAGCCTCCAAGCTCTTTATCTCCCCGGACCCAAGTCCAGGGTTCTTTGTCTAACAGCTGGTGCCTGCAGTTTGGTAGCTGGCTGCAGGAGAAGGCGAAACCAGAGCGGCAGGTCTTGGCTGATAGATAAAGGAGGGGAAGTGATTTTCAGCTGCAGTCAAATCTTGCTGCCTTTTCTGCTAGTGTAATGCTCCAGGCAAGTGATGACTGGAGAGTTCTACTTGGAGTGCAGAACACGCTGGGTGTGGAGGCATTCGCATTTCCCAGGAGTCATGCTGCTCTTGTTAATACTTAAGGGCTGTTAAATCCCAAATCAGTATCTCTCTGTTGTTCGCTCTTGTCTTCCGCTGACTGCATGGAGACTGTACTGGGACTGGATGGGTGCAAGCCACAGAGCAATTTAGACAAGGAGTGCTTGAAATGTGCCCCGCAACTGCCACCTATTTTGGGGTGCCAGCGGGGCAGAACCTGCCTGCCTGCTCTGATGGCCCTGAAGGCAGGTGACCAGGGTTAGTGATTTAAACCCTTTTCCTAATTTTATTGCCCTCATGTAGAAAACAACCTGTTTCTGGGAAATGCCAGTGAGGTCAGAGCAGCTCAGACTTTCTACCAGCTTGATTCCTGCTGCTCTGTCCCAGATGGAGGCAGTGCAGGCCCAGAGTCACATGAGCTTGCACTGATAGACCCTCCACCCCTTCTTGGTGGCAGGGCCTGTGTTTGTGCAGCACCTGGCTCAATGGATCCTGGGCCATGAGGGGGCTCCTGGGTGGTACCATGATACTGTTACCAAGTGTGCCAGTTAGGGGCATCAGTATCATGAGAGAGAGTAGCCCCCAACATCAGGCCTTCCAGTTAGCCTGACTGCTCTCCAAGAGGGTTCCAGCCTGCAGACCCCTTGGCCTCATTCACTGAATGGCTCTTCACAGCAGTGATGAGACGGCTCCTCAGTGTGACCCACGGGGTCCCAGGAGAGGCTCAGACTGTCTGACTTTCTTTTCCTTGGTTCAACTATTGAAATTCATTAGTGCCTAGGGGGAGGGGAGAACAGAGGCTCTCCTTCCTTGCACTGCTCACCCAGATTGGGGGGGGCAGAGCAGAGGGATGGTCTTGTCTCAATGCTGTATATTTTGTCTAAGTGGCATTTGGTATCGAAGTGGGAGTCGGGGGTGGGGGAGTCTAAACGTTTATCTTAGAAGTTCTCTGGCCTGTGTTATATGGGAGGTCAGACTAGATCACAATGGTCCCTGTGATCCTATACTTGGATTGTAAGAATCTACACACACCAGTGGCAGAGCTGGGGGAGTGAGTGTGTGACTGAGAGAGACCCAGACAGACATGCTTCCATGCCTCAGTTTCCCCTCTGGGAGGAGACCCACCTCCCTCCCAGCAATGTCTAGGATTAGTGTTTAAAGAATGGACTGCACTAACCTGCTGCTCCTCACTGGAAGAGAAATTAACGTAGAACTTTTGTCAGCACAGATCTAAGCAGGGCTAACAGGCAGTGACACCTGCAATACCGATAGATCCCTGAATGGGATAAACATTCAGCTGTCTCTGCTCCTTCCTGGCTTGGTGGCCCTAAGGGCTCTGTCAGTGGCCATGCTGTGACTCTCACCTGGCATTCACACACCTCTGTGATGGGCTGATAAGAACCTGAGCCTAGAACGCTGCAATCTGTTTTCTTCAGTCCACAGGTGCCATTCAGATGCAGCCAATGAGTGTCTTGGCAGGTTAGACTCAGACCTTTCTTCAGGGCTCAAAAACTCAGCAACCAAGTGTTTTTAAAATGATGGGCAGAGAATGAAAGGCAAACAGTCGTTCTGCAACCAAAGGCTGGGATGATGTCTAGATTCACCAGCTAGCACTAGGCCGGAACCAACGTCCAGTGTGTGCTAACATCTCACCCACGGGCCGTTTCCCCTCTGGAAGGGAAAGCTTCACTTCATGCCCACATCAAAGCAGCTGCCAATAGCGCAGAGGCCGCAAGAAAAATCGTGGCTGGTGGAACCTTAACCTATACAGCCTGCTGGCTTCCACTCTCTCACTCCTTCCGCCTTAGCCAGAGGAAACTGCTAGATCGGCTTAATCTCTGATCAGCAGCCCCAAATAAACACACACAACTGGATGATCTCTGGGCCTCTCCTTGCGTTGCTTTCTGGCTTTCAAAGTGTGACTGTTTGGCCAGCTTGAACCTCTGGCTCTGCTCCACTCGCCACAGAATAAGGCTTCCTTGTTCTTCTCCTTTATTGGGCTAGAGAGGGCCACCTACAAAGCACGGTGGGTGTGTCTACACCTGGAGCTATCCAGGAACAGCTCTTGCATTTCAATTTCACACCACTTACCTTTAATCCAAATTAACTGTCAAACATAGGCAAGCCTTGGGCCCTCTGATGTGAGAGGCGCAAGAGCAACAGAGAGTATGGACGCTAGGAATCATCTCCGTTCAAGGGTGGCCTTGTTTCTATAATGGTCTTGAATAGAGCAGTGCAACTGTAGTGTACAGCAGAACGGAGTGCGTGGAGGGCTGGCAGCAGTTTGCATGGCTAATCCGGGCTCCACTGTAAGAGGTGTTGTAGTGTTAATATAATGAAAGAAATCTGTATTGTCCTGCAGTTACCGTGGCTTATGGCAGGCAGCAACATTCCCTTTTAGCTCATTAAGAAGCTAAGCAGATCCCGTGCTGTGCCCTGTACCTGGAATCTTAAAGGCAGGTGGAGTCTACAGCCTTACTTTGAGAAGAGAGGTTGATTATTGGTGTCTAAGCTCTGCAGGGGAATCGTCTATAGAAGTTCCCTTTGAAAGCGAAATGGCAGTTCACCCCCTCTTCAAGTGTACTTGGTGTGCAGCACTAGGATGCCTGTGTCCTATTCCCAGCTCTGCCACTGATATGCTGGGGACCTGCAGAAAATTGTGCCTTTGTGCCTCGGTTTCTCCTCCTACCCGTCATCTATTTATATGGTCAGCTGTTTGAGGCAGTGACTGTCACTCTGTGCAGCACAAAGGGGCCTCAATCTAAGAACTTGCTGGCTGGGTAGGGGAACAAAACAACTCAGGCCCATGTCCTCCTTGGAAAGCGACTTCTCTGTGCCCTAACCTCTGCTGTGTGGGCTCCTGGACCTTTACAAGGAGAGGCAACTCAGCCTCCATTTCTTCTTCCCCAAGGCAACCTGTTGTGGAAGCACCCAGAGATCCTAATCAGGAACAAGCACTTCAGTTGTGCTCTGTGCTGTATAAACAGAGTCCCTCCACCAAAGGCTTAGCTGAACTTGAAGGCAAGGTGCTTGTAGCAAACAGGAAGGCAGATGAGGGTTGGCTCTAGCTGTGAGTTAAGATCTGAAACCCTGTTTCTGGAAGGGTGTGCTCCCCCCTCTGGTAGCTGTTGGAAGATCACTGGAAATGATGTGCTAGAGAAATAATTCTGTCACTTCCTGGTGATATGCTAGAAGTCTGTAAAATCAAGACTGCTGTGGAGAAAGTGAATAAGGAAGTGCAATTTACTCCTTCTCATAACACAGGAACTAGGGGTCACCCAATGGAATAAATAGGCAGCAGGTTTAAAACAAACACAAGGAAGTGTTTCTTCACGCAATGCAGTCAACCCGTGGAACTCCTTGCCAGAGGATGTTGTGAAGGCCAAGACTATAACAGGGTTCAAAAGAGAGCTAGATAAGTTCATGGAGGACAGGATGGTGTCCCTAGCCTCTGTTTACCAGAAGCCGGGAATGGGCGACAGGGGATGGATCACTTGCTGATTCCCTGTTCTGTTCATTCCCTCTGGGGCACCTGGTATTGGCCACTGTCAGACAGGATCCTGGGCTGGATGGACCTTTGATCTGACCCAGTATGGCCATTCCTCTGTTCCACAGTACTGAGAGAAGCAGCTCTCATCATGCTCCTGAGAGGCAGTGTCACCTTCTGGGGGTGGGTGAATGTGGTGGGGCTTTGAATCAGTCTCTTGTAATCATTGCTGCATTCTCCTGATTGGCCCAACTCTCCTGCATTAGACTGTCCTGACTTCCTTCCTCCAGTCTGAATCCCCATAATGCTCACAAAGCGTAGTGTGATTTCATGACTGCTTTCTGCACCAGCATCTCTTCTCAGGCGTGTAGCTCAATGGGCTCCCACAGAGCTGATGCTGCATTGCTGAATTTCAGCGGGCAAGGACCACGTTCAGTGTTGGTGTAAGCAGCAAGTCTGCTGGGCCTGGGTCTGTTTACACTGGGGCTGGTAAAGGAAGGCTAGTTGCAAACCAGTGTGTTTCGTTACAAACCAAGGGGGTGTATCTCTTCCAGAATATGCAGAGTTTTTGCACTGCAAATCCAAAAAGTTCACGGATTTTGACGAGGTTCGGCAGGAGATCGAAGTAGAGACAGACCGGGTCACAGGAACCAATAAAGGAATCTCTCCTATTCCCATCAACTTGAGGGTATATTCACCACACGGTGAGTGAGACTTGCATTCTTCTGATCAGAGCACGTTATGTCTGCAGGCTTCTAAATGCAGAGACTAGAGAAATGGGGTGTGTGACATTTCAACGAATGGAAAAGAAACAGCATCTCAGAGGGAGGTTTGAAGGTCCCCAAGGACCAGGATCTGTTCCCGAGCAGCAAGCTTTGCAGTGATCTACAGAGGACAAACAGAATATCCTAGCTGGTCCTCTATGCACCCCCTGCACACGCCCCTTCCTTCCCCCCATACACTGCAGGGATAAAATGTTCTGCATCGCTTCACACTGCATGAGCGCTCTGCTTTCCTCTCTCCTCAGTGCTGAATCTGACGTTGATCGATCTTCCGGGTATCACCAAGGTGCCGGTGGGAGACCAGCCCCAAGATATTGAGTACCAGATCAAGGACATGATCTTGCAGTTTATCAGCCGAGAAAGCAGCCTGATTCTTGCGGTGACTCCAGCCAACATGGATCTGGCGAACTCGGATGCTCTTAAAATGGCTAAAGAAGTAGATCCTCAAGGTAAAACATACGTGCTGACCTGCTGTGGTAACATAACTGCTGCAGAATCCTTTAACAAAGGGAGGGGATACCAGGATTCCCTTGTGTTTTGCTGAGCAGCTCTTGCCACTGTGGGGAATCCTGGCTGGCTGTGCCAAGTGGAATGCCCTATTAGAACAGGGTAGCTTGATGTCATTGAATCTTTGGAAGAAAATCCTGGCTCTCTTCTCCTGCCCCATTAAGGGCAGTGGTTGTTGCTTTAGCCGGATCTCCTGTTGACAAGTCGTGTGTCATCGTCCCTCATCTCCTCCCACACCCCCCATGTCACTCTTCCTACCACCCTCCTGTCCTCTGATTTCCACTAGGTGTGTTCTTTATCTCCCAGAGTCCTCCAGGCAGACTCACACGGTGACCTGTTGGCCTGCTTGGCTGACAGCCTTCACTGAAGGGTGTGACTTGACGCGTTTAGGTCTTGCCTAACGAGTTATGTGACTCTTGTCACTCAGGCTGATGCACTAAACTGTCCAGTCATGGAATTAATAACTAGCTCATCTCGCCACACAAGCCAGCTGTGAACATTGAAACTGCAACTTGAGTGCTGCAGGCTGATTTGAGGGTTATTGCTCCTGCTTTCAGAAACTCAGAGCTGCTGTCTCTGCGTGTCTAACTACAGACCTGGTCAGCTGCTCTCAACGTATCTGGCAAAGTAGGGGATGTGGTGTTGATTAGCTGCTTCTCCAATGATCTTTCTACCCCTCTCTCTCTCAGGCCTACGGACGATTGGAGTGATCACCAAACTAGACCTGATGGATGAGGGCACAGATGCCAGAGACATCCTGGAGAACAAACTGCTTCCTTTAAGAAGAGGTAGAAATCACCATCCTTATGCAATCTGCATTCTGCTGAGGTCCCCACACACTCCTCTCTTTCACAATCTATAGAAGACAGGGAAGTCCCAGAGCCCGTCTGCATTGCAGCAGCTGTGATGGTACCTGCCAGCAGGGAGTGTGCTCTGCAGGGAACCCTAGTTACCTTCTTGGAGAGATTCCCCTTTGTGCAAGTAGTATAAAGTTCACCTTTATAACTATATCAATAACCCCAGGGTTCCCTGCAGGGTGCACAGGTGTTCAAGGTTGGTGCACCAGCTATGCAAAGCTCTAGAAAGAGCTAACATGTGGAATTGTCCCATTGCAGGCTACATTGGCGTCGTTAACCGGAGCCAGAAGGATATAGAAGGCAAGAAGGACATCAGAGCAGCCCTGGCCGCGGAGCGGAAGTTCTTCCTTTCTCACCCAGCCTACAGGCACATGGCAGATCGAATGGGCACACCTCACTTACAGAAAGTCCTCAACCAGGTAGGCCAGCCTGAGGTTAATGTCAGTGCATAGGCCCTACTTACTTGCTTAGGCGGAGGGTCAGTTTGCTCACAGCTCTGAGTTGTAGTGGGGAGCGCATTGTCAAGGGATTAGAACGGGAGATGAGAAGTTAGATTGGATCTGTGGCCAGCCCACACAAAACATCATCATGTGTGATCTTGGGTAAGTCTGGTCTTGGGCCAGCCTGGGTTTCCCCATCTGCAGAATGACTAATGAAAGTCCCACTTGTCTGAACCCCTGTGCATTCTAGTGTGAATTCTAAGCAATACTGAAGGTGCTTGTAGCCAACAGAATGGAGGGGAAATCTCTTCTACTTGGCTTACGTGCTACAATTGGCCACCAGCGTGTGGTCAGTTTTGTTATTTTCCCCATATAGTCAGCTCCCCTTGTTGTGTGGGTCTTTCACAAAGCAGGAGAAGGCAAAATACTTTAAAACTGGAAAATCTGACTTGTAAAGCTGCAGAATGGGACTGGTTTGAGGCCTAAGACTGCTGTAAAATCTCTGAAACTGACTGACTATTGTCTCTTTAAATGAACAGTAGCAGACCTGGACTATATAACTTATTTCTGATCTTAGAGTGGCCAGTTCAGTGAAAGCATTCAAACCTGGTCCATAGACAAGCATTCAAACCTGGTCCATAGACAAGCATTTTCTCAAGTCTCCTGTTGTGCAGTGTTGGCTCTGGCTTGCCTGTCCATTCTCGACATAGCTTGTAGTGAGGGGAAGCTCGCGCAGGTAAGAGGACCAGCAGTGCTGACCACTTCTCCAATCCTCTTGTAGCAACTGACCAACCACATCCGTGATACCCTGCCCTCGCTGCGCAGCAAGCTGCAGAGCCAGCTGCTCTCCCTGGAGAAGGAAGTGGAGGAATACAAGAACTTCCGCCCTGACGACCCCACACGGAAAACCAAAGCTTTGTTACAGTATGTTGCTCCAGTCCCCTCTTTCATATACAGGTGCTGGATTTCGACCAGCCTCGCTAATGAGGAGAGAGTCTAGCCTGAAATTGACACTTAGGGGTTTTAACATAGGTCCATATTTAACTTGCTCTTTGCTTGAAGCGTATGAATCCCAGCTGGCTGCTGATCCCAAGGAAATGCACAATGCTTAGCACCTGGCATTAGAAATTGGCATTGTGGGGACAGGACGTGCCAGCTTTAACGGGTGGTGCCACCCAGAGTTGGCATGGACATGAGACTAAATACCTTGCAACGCTAGGCTGATGGGAACATAGTGAGGGCTCGTGAAATCTGTAGCTACGATGCCTGGCAGACAAGCTCTGCAGGCAAATAACTGCATTGTCTTGGATTTGTTGTGCCTACAAGGATCTCCTGTGTAATCCTTCTGGTCAAAAGCCTTGTATAAAAGCAGAGAACAAGCATGTATGTTCTTAAGCTCTGAAAGAAGGGGAATGACAATTGTTTTTGTTTCCCTAATTGTAGCGAAAGGGAGAAGAAATTCTTTCCCCATAGGATTCATGGAAGTAGAAGAGAATTCTCCGATGGCCCTGCCCAGATGAAATAGAGATTATGGCTAGCATGGCTCTGAATATAGTGTGGCTGTAGCCTGAATGGCTAATCTGTTACCGCCTTTGCCGTATTTGTCTAATGCCTGTTACTCCTGCTGGTTCTTTGCAGGATGGTCCAGCAGTTTGGCGTGGACTTTGAGAAGCGGATTGAAGGCTCAGGAGACCAAGTGGACACACTAGAACTCTCAGGTGGTGCCAGAATTAATCGCATCTTCCACGAGAGATTCCCCTTTGAGCTGGTGAAGGTAAAGCTAATGCTGGTTTGAATTCTTCTGTCCAGCAGTGGTGTTTTCCTCTCTCCACGCAAAGCAGAATGTCACTGGTTGCCAGCTGTATGGCTGGGGGAGTATCTCCAGAGTGTGTGCCTGTCTTCAGGCTTTCTGCTTGTTTGGCAGCCAGCAGAAGGGTCTGTTGACCGTCCTTCCATGGTGTTGGGTTGATCTACTGCTTAGCTAAACCACTGAGCTGGTTAGGAACCTCCCTCTCCTCCTGCTCGTCCATTGCTGCTTAGCATAAGAATCTTTGCCAGAGCAGAGCTGTGAGATGAGGAGACAAGCTAGTTTGTGTCCATCTTGAGAAGACATAGGGATGGGATGTTGACTTTGGGATCAGCTGTCCTGGGATGTGGCAGATCAGCAGTTGGTGCTGATGTTTCTAGGTAAGCAAAACCTCCTCTGACTTATAAAGCAGGGCAGCTGACAGGGGTTCTACCTACTTCAGACACCCCATAATAAAACAGAAAACCATCAGGTTTTATGGGAGGGTGGGCAGTCTGCTGTACCCCCACTCGCACCTCTGTCATACACAGGGTGCTAACAAGATGTGCTGTAATTCACTGCTCATTCACTCAGCCTTTCTACTGCTTACCTACGTGGCAAGCAACTTGGGGGAGAGGGGCAGTGTCTCTTTACAGGTCAGAAGTACTTGGTACCAATGGCACGCTAGCTACATCTACGAACAGGTAGGCATATGTTTGCCTCTTGTAGCTGTTCGAGAAAGCAGTTTAAACATGAGCCACCTTCAGTTAGAAGCCTGAGCTGTGATTGTGATTCAACCCAGAAAGGCCTTGCTGTATAATCTAACTGTCTAACATCTTTTTTAGATGGAATTTGATGAAAAGGACTTGAGGCGAGAAATTAGCTATGCAATTAAAAACATCCACGGCATAAGGCAAGTATCGGAGCAGGAGATCTTTAGTGCCAATCACGCGTCTTGTTGTCCTATAAGCAGTTCAGTCATGTTTGTGCCATTATTGTATGATAAACACTACCATGAACCTTATGTAGCTGTCAGTTCTGAACAGCTACAGTCAGCTTGTGTGTCATGTGGAAGCAAAAGGTGTTTACAACCACAGTTTGTAGTTGGAAATGGGAGAGAGAATTAGATGGTTAACAGTTACGTTGCCGATGTAGTTTTCTTCCAT
Organism: Gopherus evgoodei; assembly: GCF_007399415.2. Taxonomy (NCBI): domain Eukaryota; kingdom Metazoa; phylum Chordata; order Testudines; family Testudinidae; genus Gopherus; species Gopherus evgoodei. Next base: position 932,454 of record NW_022060061.1, read on the forward strand.
GTGTCTGCACAGTGTAGTATTTGATCTAACTCTGATTCTGGGAGTAGGGATGGAGCCATCTCTATTGAGAACCAAGAGCAAACTCTGAATGTTGGTTCTGTTAGTGTTGCTGGTAGAGTTTTTAGTAAAGGAGTGAGATCTGTTTCCTGTTCCTATCTGTAAGGTGCCACAGGACTCTTTGCTGTTTCCTGTTGTCCCTTGAAATCAGAGGATAAAAGAATTCCTCCATTGCCTTGTGCATCTTCCCAAATGGACAGAAAATAGTATGTGGGGAGTTTGTTTTGAGATCTAAACTTCCAACTAAAAGAAAAGGGATCTAGGTTCTTACTGTAGTGTTGCACTTGGGAACTTCTGGCTCCGGGATGCTGTCAAAGAAGATCCATTTGGCACGGACTAAGCTCAGTGACGGAGCTGCACTTGGGCTGAGCGTCTGGATTAATCCATGCTGCACTGAGGATGTAGCTCTGAGAACTAGGGAACCGAACCCTCGGCCTGACGGGGCTGAGTTCATCATCCCAAAGAGGCCTCACCATAGACTTACTCCTCCTCTTAGCATGTCTGCCTTGCTGGGCTGGTCCCACTTGTGTGTTCTGCCTGAATATTGACTCTGGAATTGCCTACTCTGCTCTTGAAATGCTGCATGAGGTTGAAAAGGCTCCTGGCCTGTCCACTTGCAGCGTAGATGTGACCTACAATAAAATTGCCTTAAGTGTCTCTGCACTAGGCAGTGACTCCAGATCCCATGTGCTAGAGAGCAGCTTTGTGTGTGTCTAAGTCACAAAGCAGCATCGTGCTCTCAATGGAGGTTTAACCCACCCCCTGCTCCATGGGAGAATTACGGCTGCACATCCGCAAGTGAAGGTCCTGTTGGTATCGAGGCCTGTCTGTCTGGGGGAGGGAGTTGATGTCTGTCTCTGCTGCTCTCTCATCAGGTCACAGACAGTTGCCTTTAAACTTGTTCACCCATTTTGTTTTTTCTCTGCCATGTCTCTGCCCTCCCTCACCCCTGCGTGTGGATGCCTGTAGGACGGGGCTTTTCACGCCAGACTTGGCATTCGAGGCCATTGTGAAAAAGCAGGTGGTGAAGCTGAAAGAGCCTTGTCTGAAGTGTGTCGACTTGGTTATTCAGGAGTTAATCAATACAGTTAGACAGTGTACCAGTAAGGTATTGAACCCGCTGGAGCCTCTCCAGCCCCTTCCTATCAGTCGGGTGGCAAAGCAGGTGTGCTGCCAACATAGCAATGTCCTCTCCTGCCTGGAAAACTCCCCAGAGCTGGATGTGTGTAGGCAAAAGGTCACGCTGACACTTCACGCCTAGCCTGCTCACTTACCTAATGTGAAAACCTCATCACTCAGCTGATTGGCATGCCTGGCCCTGGGCATGCCTCCATCCCACCTGAGATGCTGGCATTGCCCAGTTCTGAGGAATACTGTCCCTGCTGTCAATCATGATAAAGATCCAGGCCGCGCCCAGCACCATAGGACCCTGTCTCAGTGTGGCTTAGTGAATAGAGCACCGAACTGGGACTCTGCGCCTGGGGTTCTGTTCCCAGCTCTGACACTGGCCTGCAGGGCGTCACTCCCCTTCTCTGGGCCTCCATAGCCCGTTTGTAAAATGGGGGTCATCTTACTGACGTGCTTGGTAAGGCACTTGAAGATCTACTGATGAGCAGTGCTAAGAGCTAGGGATGGTGATTATCCTAACGCGCACAGAGTCTCAGCTCTGTCCCCATGGGAGGATCTCAAACGAGGTCCCTGTGACCTCCAGCTGCAGTGCTCTGTGGCAGATTGGAACAGATGCTGCCGAGGCTTTTGCCTCAGAGCGCTTTGGAGTCTGCCAGGCAGGTGGGCAGGCTATTCCTGGGTTCTGGTGCCTGTCTTAGCATGTGTCTTCTCCATCTGTGAGTTCAGCTGCTGCTTTGCTACACTCTGGGAAGCTGTGGAGAATGGGAACAAAAGCTGGAAGCAGCTATTGTAGCAAATGATCTTCACGTTCATTGTGGCTTGTTTTATAAATCCTGCAGTTAATGACGTCTCAATAGTGAGCACCATTTCAAAAGGTTTCTCACTCTCCGGAAGTGTTCGTTACTCTACTACTATGCAGTAGCCCAGGATAAATCAGCCACTTCCATATTTAATAACTAGCTGCTTGGGACCACCCTGCTTTTTAGCTTGATAGGGTAATAATAGATGGAGGAAATTTCCTAAATAAATAAATTCACATCTCTAAAAATTAGCTGTTCAGAGACAGGATCCTGGATTAGATGGATCCCTGGCTCTGATCCAGTCTGTCAAGTTCTGGATATGCCCGGTAGACAAGTGCTTATGTCCGTAGTAAAAGGCCGTTTGCAACTTTGAGGCCGTTCCAAAAAGTGAAATAGCCCCCAGCTCCTGCTTCCCAATGTGTCTTGCTTGAGTAGAGAACTTCAGCACTTGTCCAGTGGTTCGTATTGTAGGACATGGGCAGGGGGGCTGTTTGTGTGCGGATCAGGAGTGGTGCTCTGTTTTGCTGTGATTGTAGTGATTGCTGTAACATGGAAAAGCCAGCACTTGCTGCCAAAGTTCCTTCAGTCCCAGCTGACATGGTGGGGAAAACTCAAGAGACTTCTTTGTAGTGAGTCCACATGGCAGCTTGCAGGAGTAACATGCAGATGAGTTCTCATCGGCAGCTAGTCTGCTTCCACAGGAATCCAGATCAAATCAGAACAGCTTGTTCAAGCTGGGCTTCTCTGGCGCTAGCAGTTCTCTACCAAGTACAACCCACCCAGTCTAGACACATGCCCTGATTCATTGGAAACAGGTTCTAGCCCTAATAAACCACTAGACTGGGGAATCTGGAAATGGCAGCAGTCGGCTTCCTCCCCTGTCCCTCAACTTCCATGTGATTCATAGCAGAGGCTATCTCAAACAGCTAAAGAGAGAAACCGGTGCTCCATGCCATCAGAGGGCAGCATGCAATGTCCCCTTCCCCATGGTAAAGCAGCGACCTTGAAGCCTAGCAGGGTGCTAGATCAGCTGCTAACTTGAAGGCATGGAGGTGGGGCGGGGAGGGGAAGGAAGCAGAGGAGCCTTTGCCTTTATTAAAGACCCAGTTGAGCAAGACTTTCAGGGCTCAGGTGCCGGTGGGATGCCATCACGTACTTTTGGCTCCTGGAAACGCCAGGGCGTGGGAAAGATTCACCATCGTCCCCCCATTGTAGTCACTTTGTGCCAGTGTAAATGATCACATAAGGGGCACAGCAGTGGTGAGCCAGAGAATGAAAATTGGATCTTTATGAAGGCCAGGATTTAACAAAGTGAATTAAGAACCTGATAGTAAATTAATTAAATGTATTTTTAAAACGAATCTGAGGAAACTGAAGGAATTTCCTGGGGGAAGTGCTGCTGCTTTTCCCTTGCATGTTACTAACCTTTTTTATCTCATTTTCTTTTCTTTCTGTCTTGGTTGCTGTTTTTTCCACCCTGCGTGCCTTTTGGTGTCTCCTCTTTCCACTCTTGTGCTCTGCATGAGGCAGGACGGGGCTCTTCACACCTGACATGGCTTTTGAAGCTATAGTGAAAAAACAGATTGTAAAACTCAAAGAGCCCAGTCTGAAGTGTGTTGATCTGGTGGTCTCAGAGCTGGCCACTGTCATTAAAAAGTGTGCGGAAAAGGTAACTGGTCTTAATTCTTCCTCTGTCTAATCTGAACATCTGGAATGTACTGGCTCGCAGGACCCAGCTGATCAAAGTGAGTTTGAGACCATTAAACTAACGTTTTGGGGATCTGTGTCCATGGACATCTGAACACCTTCAGCCAAGGACACACCTGCAAGTCTAGACTCCTAATGTTAACTTGGCTTTCTGGCATGGGTCCTGCAGAGACATATTGCACAGGTGTTGCTTCACACCATAGCAACAACAGCTAAAAAGGCTCCTGAAATAGCTGAGGGCCAGTATCTCTGGAAAAGAATTTTGGTCACCTCGCTTAGCATTAGCCCAGGCTTCATGCTTGGGTGATCTTCTTACCTGTGGGGAGTGGGAAAGAGACAGTACATTTGCCAAACACCATTTTAAGGCCCACCAAAAGCTGATCCTGCTAATCTCTACAGAAACAGCAGAGAACTGACTTTTCTTTTCTGTCCTCTGAGCCCCACTTCTGTCCGACTGACACAACTGGGGGTTAGTCCAGTCTTTTCCTGCCCTCTTCAGTTTTGTGAGTGCTTCTGTGTCAAGCTTTTTGTGACTACTGTGATGGCTGCCATGATCTAATCTTCCACTCTTACTCCCTGCTTCTCAGCTTGGCTCCTACCCCAGATTACGAGAGGAGACAGAGAGGATTGTTACCACTTACATCAGGGAACGGGAAGGAAAAACAAAGGACCAGGTAAGCTCCTCTTGTGATGCAGGGAGCATGTCTGTCCTGTGATGCATCCAGCACTTTGAGGGTTGTGATTCATGCAGAGGGCGACATAAAACGTGACTTGTTCAGGACAGAAGGGTGTCTGATCTTAGTGCTGTTTGGGGAGAGCCTGGCACTCCAACCAGAGCCATGCGGTAAAATAACATCCTGCTCCACTTTGCAAATCCTCTGAGCCCAGCACACCTCTTGCTCAGGGCACCAGTAATCCTACAGTACCCTCTGCTGGTAGCAATTCAAACTGCACCTTTCTGCTGCCACTGTTGATCTCTGCAGCAGTGTGCAGGGCTTTCCAGGCAAGTCTCTGTGCTGGGGAGCAGCTTTGATTGACCAGTGCTGACGCCTGATGTGCTGAAAGTGGCACTTTCATTGTAGGCCTATTACTGTGTTCAGCTGACTCGATTGTCTCTGTCTTTCCAGGTTCTACTATTGATCGACATAGAGCTCTCCTATATCAACACTAACCATGAAGACTTCATTGGATTTGCCAAGTAGGTGTCTACCTGCTGTAGCTGGGAAGTGTGGGTTGCAGGACCTCTAGGTAACCAAGGCACTTAATTGCAAGTAATCAGTGAGCGTTTAAGGGGGGTAACAGCAGCTATGCAGAGCCCATAGGGCAAGGAGCTGAACGGTCCTGAAAGCTGTAAACCTGTTCAGTGGACGTCGGAGACTTCGGCTCCCTCTGTTACGGCTGCAGGGCTGGAGTCAAACGCTTTAGGGCTGGGAGCAGTTGGTGGGGGCAGCACTGGCTTCACGTGGGCTGTTCCCATTGCTTCTCTAAAGTGAGTCTGGTCTGCAGGGCCTTGGGTAAAGTTCCTTTGCTCCAGGCCTTTGCCTGAAGGGGGCAGGGGTGCGGTGCCTAGGGACCAGCCAAGGTTCGGGCACCATTGGGCTGGGTGCTGTACAGAGTAAGGAAGATCCCTACCCCAGAGAGCTTTAGATGAAAATGGACCAGACAGAGGGGAGGGGAAAGGGTCGTAGGGCTCGTCTCAGTGTCACTGACTGACTGCCTGTGTTTTGGCCAAGGAAATGGAGATCTTCTAAATGTCCACCAGAGCAGACAAGACCTTTTAATGTCTCAAACTATACAGTGGGTATGAACTAAACCTCCCATAGCAAAGGAAGAACAGAGCCAAGGACTTGTCTACACATGAAAATGAATCCCTAATAAGGTAGAGTGTAAATTTTAAAGTGGATTAACTCCCCGTGTGGATGCCTGTATCTGGAGTGAGAGTATCCATACGTGGAGTTAAACAGGAACAACTCCCCGTGTAGGCAAGCCCCAGGGATGGAAGCGCCCTCTGGTTGGTTGAGTGAATGCAGTCAACCCAAGGGCTGTCTTATGGCAGCATGGTCAGGGTTCCCTCCTCACCTTCTGATTCATTTCTGGTTTTCCCTCTGGTTTTTCTGCCTCTTTAAGTCTCTTTGCTTTTCACACTTCATTCACTGTTCCTTCCTCTCATAATTTTTCCTGTTTTTTCCTTTGAACCACCTCACTCTTTCCTCTGGACTCTTCTGAATCTTCTCTAACACACCCAGCTGTTACACTGAGCAGCACTTGACAACAGGGTGGGTGCCTGTCAGAAACAGTATGTACTTGGGTGACTTGTGGGAATGGACTCCTGCTTGCCTTTACCTTCAGCAGCGCCAAAGGATGCGGTTACAGTAGCTGGAACAGGCTTGTGAATGCTGTTTTTAAAGTAGACAGAGCCTGAGCGCCTCATGGAGTGATGCTGAGCATTTGGCAAACAGTCCTGCCTCCCAGACTGTGAGGGAGCAACTGTGAATCAGTTACTCCTGTAGCTTTCAGGAGCACGTCCAGAATCTAGTCAGTTGCACCCAACTTAACTGCAAGTGTTGGCCTGCAAAGACACCCTTGGATTTCCCCTGGCCATCTGCCAGTCTCCTTCAGACACAGCTTCCACAGCAAACTCCTACCTGCCACTGCAGTCTTAGGCTTGGAAGCTCTGGGCAGCACCCCCAGGCATGCCCCGTGCCAGCATGGGGAGCAAAAGGACTGTAGCTACATCTCAAATATCTAATACAGAGCAGAAATGTTCAAACTACCTACCCCCTTGGATTCCATGGTGATGGGCATAGCCTGAGCATGGCTGAGTTCACTGCCAAGGCCTTGAATTCTTTATCCTCTTGCCCTGTTAATGGCCAGATACAGCTAACGTGTGACGCTTCTTGCACAACAAGCTGTAGTCGCTGCTGGATGTCCAGGAGGGAGTGTTGTGCTAGAGTGAATCAGCCAGATGCTCTGACCTGGAGGCTCCCCAGCTGCGCTGCACTGCTCTGAAAGCCCCCTGGTGCCCCATGAGCGCTGCTGGCTTGTGCGGCTGATAAACAGAACACTTCAGAAATCTCTTAGCCTCTCACGTTCAATTGGCTGTTAGTGGAGAGCTCGGATGGCCTCAGATGCCATCAGAAGAGACTGTCGGTGTTGTGTTCTGTCCAGCAGGCCTTACCCCTCCAAGACAAGGCATTCCCTAGTCCGCTCCTCTCCTCGCTGTCTGACTTAACTAAGCGTGCTAAGTCATACCTTGCAAGCAACCTGCTGATGTAGACGATAGCCAGTGAATGCAAGCTGGGTCTCAACGGCCACAGTAGCTGAGTGTTTATCAGTCACCTTGTGCTGTCAGTGTGAAGCTGGTTTGCTTTTTTTTTATTTCAGTGCCCAGCAGAGGAGCACCCAGCTGAACAAGAAAAGAGCCATCCCCAATCAGGTACTATACATCAGTTTAATAACTTCATCTCTTGGTAGCATAGGTAGAAATGGCTGAGTATGTTTGGGTCCCACTTGAAGCCATGTAAACCTATTCGGTACAATCTTAGAGCTGCATTTTGCAGTCCCAGAAGTCTCTGGAGAGCTGAATTCAGACCAGTTGCCGCACTATCCCCCTGTCTGAAGGTGCAGGGGTTTCTATTTTACCTTGTGTATTTGCAGACACAAAATACAAGTATATGCTGCAAGGCATAGAACCTCCAAATGCCTATATAGCTAGCTGCTCACCTGCATCCGTTCTTAGGGTAATAGATCTTTACATCTGAACCTTCCTAGCTTACAGATAGTCTAGGCAAATGGAAAACAGCACCAGAGGGCATGTGTAAAATATGTGCCCCATCTTATTACAAGCCAGATGTCTAGCAGGGGATGGGCGTGGGGAAGGCTAGCATCAGAAAGTACCAGGTAGCAATGTTAAACCTTGATTCTCTCTCTCCACACAGCCTTCCAGTTCTGAGTGGTATTGCTATTTAGTCTGCATGACTTGAGAACAGGATTAGAAATGTCCCCATTGCATGGTGTCAGTCTTGCCGTATGTAGTGCATACGGACATTAACGCTGTATAAATATAATTAATAGCATGTAACTGTTTTCTTTTGCTGTTTTTTTTCTGCTTTTTTTCTACCATTTTTGTGCTTCCTGCTTCTTCTTCCCCCTCCATCACTTTGTTTTCTTCACTGTTCTGTCTCCTCGTCCTTTTTTTCCTCTTTTACCCGCAATCCTAATTTTGCGCACACAAAGGGTGAGATATTGGTAAGTACCCATATAGCATGATAGTGAACTATAGATGAAGCCTAGTGATGGAGACGCCCCATTTAAAAAAAACAAAAAACAAACACGCCCGCAAATCTAAGAAAGTGGCACCTCTCTTCTTAAAACCGAGTACACTTACTGACTAGAAAAGCAGGCACCTTCCAAATGGAGCAGCGTGTCTTTGTTAGGATCCTTCTCTGCAAAGGGAAACCTTGTGGGGAGAGAGACAGGTGTGAAGTGGAGGGCACAAACAGCCCCGGGAGGGTGAAATGCCTGTTTATCATCTGAAATCCCTTGCTGCTGTCCCCTACCTGCCCTGGACGGACCCAGCAGCCTTGGGCTGAGAGGGCAACTCAGTCCCTAGTTCATAATGCTGCAGCCCTTAACTGAGATGTTGATGCCCTGAAGGTGGGGTCAAGCCATAGAAATACCTAGGGCAGATGCAGTGAGAGATCGTATTCCCCCTTCAATCTCTTATCCCTCCATCTGCCTGCTTCCATGTTCCCAGAGGCATTTGGGGGGAAAGGGTATGGCTGGAGTACATGCATTATGGACACTTCCCTGCCCTCTGAGGATAGGACAAGAAGCAATGGGCTTAAATTGCAGCCAGGGCAACTTAGGTTTCCTAGCTGTCAGGGTGGTTAAACACTGGAATAAATTGCCCAGGGAGGTTGTGGAATCTCCATCATTGGAGATTTTTCAGAGCAGGTTAGACAAAAACCTGTCAGGGATGGTCTAGATCAGTGGTTCTCAAAACCAGTCCACCGCTTGTTCAGGGAAAGCCCCTGGCTGGCTGGGCTGGTTTGTTTACCAGCCGTGTCCACAGATTCAGCCGATTTGCTGCTCCCACTGGCTGCAGTTCGCTGCTCCAGGTCAATGAGGGCTGCGAGAAGCAGTGGCCGGCACATCCCTTGGCCTGTGCCGCTTCCCGTAGCCCCCGTTGACCTGGAGTGGCAAACTGCAGCCAGTGAGAGCTGCGCTCGGCCAAACCTGCGGATGCGGCAGGTAAACAAACCGGCCCGGCCTGCCAAGGGCTTTCCTTGAACAAGTGGCGACTGGCTTTGAATACCACTGGTCTAGATAATCCTTAACCCTGCCTTGAGTGCAGGAGACTGGACTAGATTCCTCTCAAGGTCCCTTCCAGTTCTGTGATTCTCATGGGAAGCAGAGCATGAGTTGGAGTAAGTGTGGGTAAACCTAGTGAGCAAGATTGGCTGACGGGGTGGGGGCAGGTCGCTGGCCGGCTGGCTGACAGCACTGCTACCTCAAATTCCTAAGCCTTGGGAGCTGCCTGCATTCCATCCGCTGCAGCAGCTGCACTAGCAGAAATGGCTGGTGTCACCCAACCCTGCCTGAAATCAGAGTGAGCTGCACCAGTGCAAACTGCCCTCTCTGGCAGCGGTCTGCCCCCTGGCAGCTGCCGTGGGGAAGAGCCACTCAGAGGATCCTTTTGTGTAAGGAAGAACTGAGTAACTTGCCTGCCTGTACGAACAGCTGCCAAATAGGGCTTTTCCTTTAAGTGTATTCGCTTCTAAGGGAGGGTGAGGTCTCTACTGAATGAAAACCAATTTGCCGCCTCGGAACAAACAGTGCCCTCTGGAGGGGGTGGGTTGTGTGTACCTGGGGCTCAAATCTCACGGACTGCCCAGGAAAATGGAAATACATGTTGCTTCTGGCTGGAGGAGTCTTTAACCATGGTCAGGGTGGCCCTGCTGGTACTTTGCAGCGTCCAAAAACGTCCTTTCCCCAGTGTTCCCTTGGAGATGTACACAGACACACTGGAGGCACCTTAGGAATAGCTTGTGAGAAGACCACTTCTGTCTGCCAGACCTCCTCACGAGGCTGTGATGGGACGGAGGTAAAAGGAGCTCTAACACCACCACCTTAATAGGAAGGTAACAGCCTCCTTTTCCACGTGGACTGGAAACTGCCTCTGAATCCAGCGTCAGGCACGACCTGGTCCAAACTGGGATTGGCTAAGTAGGGTGGTTGGCACTACTTCTCTCCAAAGAGCTTTATAAGCATTGGCCCTCACGTGATGGAGCAACTGAGGCGCAGAGGGGAAGGGTCTCGCTTGAGTGTGTCACAGCTGGGAGTAGAAAGCTGGGTTCCTTGCCTCACTGCCACTGCTCAGACCCACTAGATGTTGGTGTGGGTTGAATAACTGAGGCATCTGGCCACTTAGCCTATGGCAGGACTTCTCAAACTTCATTGCAGTGCGACTCCCATTCAACAGTAAAAATTATGACATGACCCCAGGAGGGGGGACTGAAGCCTGAACATGCAGAGGTCTGTGGGGGTGGGTCAGCCAAAGTCCAAGGGCTTCAGTCCTGGACAGGGGTCTGGAATCTGAGTCCTAAAGCCCTTGGGCGTTGTCCCTGGGCCTCAGCAAGTCTAAACCTGCCCTGGTGACCCCACTAACATGAGGTCGCGACCTGCTTTGAGGTCCTGACCCACAGTTTGAGAACCGCTGGTCTGTGGGGATTTTAAGTGTGTTTCCCTACTGACTGGTTTGTTTTGAGCCTTTTGTGGGTCCCCTTCCAGGTTGTAGTGGCTCAGTGTACAACCCAGAATTTGGCTTTGGCCCTAGAAGATGACACGTACCCTTATGGAATTCCAGCAACCCTTGGCACTGTTCTGGGGATCCTCCAACAGAAACAGCTAGCAAGGGATCGCGTGCCTTGCCACTAAGGATAGCAAATGAACCAAGGGGACCCTGAACCATCTACAGGTCGAGGCTCCCAGGAGAGAAGCATCGTGGGAACATCGGGATATCTAATGAGCCCAGTGAAAGCCTCAGCAGCTCAGGCATAAAGAACGCTTTGCTTGCCGTCAAACATCGTCCTGGGTTAGTGGCATTTTGCAAGGGGCAAGAAGGCAGGTTCTGATGCAGGGGTCACTGATGAGACAAACCAACCCTTCCCACAGTTGAGTCAGTGCCCATTCTTGCTCTCCCTGGGGAAGTCTGCCCACATGAAGATGGCATAAATGGTATTGCCCCATTAGTCATTGGTGCTACAGTCACTTACACCAGCTGAGGGGCTGGCCCAGATACCCCTCTAGTGATCTCAGCTTGACTCCTCCCTACTTTTGGAAACTTACAAGCCTCTATCTCAGCCATCAGTAGTCATCTTGTAAGTTTCCCGGAGTTCTGCTGCTTCCATTTTCTTGTGGCATCTCATGAACCTTTCCAAAGCACTAAGTGAATCCTCCAGAGGGCCTGTGTGTTGCCTCCCATGTCTCCAATTTGGTCCCCTCACGGCTGGTCCTCCATCGCTGGCTGTAAGAATGCAGATTGTAATGCGGTGATGGGAAGGTGGAGATCTGATTATCCAGGACGTAAGCTGCCAATCATACTGGTCTGCTTCTGATTTGGAGCCGTGCAAAGCTGGAGGCAAAAGCTGGATTTACATGCTCCAGTCCATCTCTGCAGAGGGATCCTGCCTGCCGTGCCAGTCCCAGAAACGAGCTTCGTGTGCTCCCTGGTGGGGTCTCACTCATCAGTAATGGGGAAGTATTCAGTCTCTAAAGGACTCTCCTTCTGGGCGTTCTGCTGTGCTGCTTCTGTGACTAAAATGCTGTACAAACGAGCTAATCCACTCCACCATCCTGGGAGCTGGCTTGGTAATGGTGTCTCACTTCGCCCATTTGTCAGGGGCAGGGAGGTGCCCTGGGCCTCCCAGCTAGTCCGTGCCAGAGCTGAGATTAGAACAGGGCATTTCTGGCTCCCAGGAGTAAGTCCTTCCTTTCTGCTAAAACGTCTCTTAGCTCCATGCTATGTAACTGATCCCTTAACGTCTGGGCCTCTGCTGCCACAGCTCTCCTACCCAGCCCTGTAACTGCTGCTCCAGAAACAGCTGTCTCTCCCCTTCCCCAGTGCTGATCATTGCCTTCCCAGGAGGCCAGGCTTAAGCCTTTGGATCTACCACTAATCCACCAACCCAAGCCCTGTTTCTCTGCGCTGTGCCTACAAGCCAACTCCGTTCTAATTCTCTCTGCCTGTCAAACGCCCTGCTTCCACTCTTCTGCCTCTGATCCTTTAAAACCAAATTCACATTTGTTTATATGGGAATCAGAATCTCAAACCTAAGAGAACCTAAAAGGGAGCGAATCTAAGGGGTGAAATCTTTAACCTGCTTTCCTTTTTGCCATCTCGATTTCAGGGCTCCTTCCTTCCCTCCGCCAGAAAATCTGTATGAGTTAAGTTTTAGCTCTAGCAGCCTGTGCCTGCCGACGCCCTGAGCTTTGTGTGTGTGTGTGTGTGTGTGTGTGTGTGTGTGTGTGTGTGTGTAACATGTTTGCCTTTGTTGTGGCTTTTATGTTGGTAGCCACCTGAGCAGCACTGGCAGTGAGAACAGCCTTAGTATGATTCCCTTGACAATGGTTCCCAGGCAGCATCTGGAACAATCATGGCGTGAACCGATGGCTTCTCTTGTTCACACACTAATTCTGGTGCTAGAAGCTAATATGAACTAAAGTCCTGCCCTAGTCAGATTCTCAGCCGCAAGTTCTTGGTACTCGTATCGCTGCTGCTGACAGGTGGCTCCTATATAAGCGATAGCAAAGAAATTCCGAGATCTAGCTTGTTTAACTCTTCTCCATGTAACCACCTGGGTCACTTACCCCCCTCCAATCCATCCGTTGGGCTGATTTGAGTCAACCCTCTAGCGACGTGCTGAAAGCTCGTTCATTAGTGTCTGTGCGTTACTAATCGGGAGGGTGATACTAACATGTGCAGAGCACTTGGATAGAGTGACCGTAGCCTCGATGTTCCTGTGATCAACCCTACTTGGACAGTCGAAGCATCTCGGCCCCTCTAAATGTCCCTGTGGATGACTTTAGTCCAGGCCTACGGCCGACTGCTGTGGAGTCTGTTCCGCTGGAAGTGCGCAGTCTAGGCACTAAGTGATCATCAATCCTGTTGTGAGCTCTTTAAAAGCGGGTGGGGTAGCAAAATAGAATGTGTTAAAAGAACTTCAAAAGAATCTGTTAAAGCCCAATTCTTGGGATATTGTAGCAATGGAGTGTTGGGCCAGAGAACAGTTCTCCAGCCTAATCTCTTCTGGGTTCACCAAGCCTGTGGTGTTGCTACAGGATCTGATGCTTGTTAAATGGCTGTTTATAGCAGGCTTCTCATACTCACTCTCGTTGGTTTTGCTATTCATTATTCCTGGGCAATCCTCTACCCTGGGGAGTTCAGCAGGCCAGAAATAAAAGATTCACTGGCATCTGGGTAACCTTAATGTTCAGAGAGCTGCTAAAGGCCGTTTGGCCTGATCTAATGGAAACTAAAACTCAGACTTGAGTGATTGGGTCCACTTGGCATCTGGAAATGGGTCATGCAGGCAGAAAGGACTAGCAGAAGACTAGCATCTGGTCAGGGCAGGCTTTAGGGCGATTCAGCCGATTCTCTGGAATCAGGCCCCACGCAACATCCCGAAGGAGCTGCCGCTGAAGTCTCGCCACTGTCTTCGGCAGCAGCTCAATCTCTGCCACGGAGGAAGGTCCCTCTGCCGAAATGCCACCGAAGGCACCGACAGCCGATTGAGATGCTGCCAAAGTCCTAGCACTGTTGGCAGCAGCAGCTCAATCGTTGCTGCTGATTTCGGTGGAGGGTCCTTCCTCTGCGGCGGCGATTGAGCTGCCGCTGAAGACAGCGGCGGGACTTCGGTGGCAGCTCCTTCGAATTGGGCCCCGCAGTGCTTAAAGCCGGCCCTGCATCTGGTATCCATGCGCTGTAGTCTTTGGGCTGGGCCAGTTGTGTCTCATTGGTTTTCACAATAGTCCTTTATGTTAAGACCCTGAGATAGAGTTACAAGCATGTAGAGTAACGTTGTCCGCAGCGTAACAAGACAGGGTAAGACTTTCCAGAGGCAAAGGAAGGAGATCTGTTGTATTTAGACAGATCGGCAGTAACCTGCAGTGCTCTTCTCCTCCGTGGCTATTGCACGACAACACTGAAGGGGCCCAGAAGGCACTGAGTAACTCCTTCCTGATCTGAAACACCAGGAAATTATCACCTTGCCAAGTATTTTGGAGCAGGCTCTGCCGTTCCATGGTAGTCTCCAGTGCTACCATCTGTCACTGGAGTTAGATCAGTGTAACAGGACGCAGCCTAGCCCTGTTGGCTGAGCAGTGAGCTGCTTTTTTGCCCCAAGGCTTTTTTGGTACAAAACAAAATGGGATTGTGTCACGGAGTCCCCGGGCGATGCTCTGGAACTGCTCCCCACCAAGCCAGTCAGGACTTTGGGGAGCCTCCTCTCCCTTGGAGCAGACTTGTTCAGGGCAAGAAGCTCACACGTCTTCACCTCCTGGGTCTCTCCTTGGAGCATTCAGCATCCTCTGCCCCTCCGTGCGCTTCCCACAGCGAGTCCACCCCAGCGGGGTCCTGGGGAAGCCACCGGGTTCTGCACCCCACTTTGCAGTCAGACGTGACTCAGCCAGCCAGTAAAACAGAGGTTTATTCGATGACAGGAACAGGGTCTAAAACAGAGCTTGTAGGTACAGCGAACCGGACCCCTCGGCTGGGTCCATTCTGGGGGGCAGTGAGCCAGACCCCCAGGTCTGTCCTCCACCCTTGACCCCAGCCAGCTCCAGACTAACAACCCCCCCCAGCCCCTCCTCTCTGCTCAGCTCCTTTCCCGGGCCAGGAGGTCACCTGATCCCTTTGTCTCCAACACCTTCAGCTGGCACCTTTGCAGGGGAGGGGCCCAGGCCATCAGTTGCTAGGAGACAGAGGGTCAGGCATTTAGGTGCACTGGCCCTTTGCTCTGCCAGATACTTAAGAACTGCCATGGGGACACTGAGGCACCAATACAGTATTCAGAGAAAACATTAAGAACTTTCCCAGTTCGTCACATCTCTCCCCCCTTCGAGACCGAACTGAGCGAGGTCACTTCAGCCAGTGACCTGGGGAAGTTCGAACCCACAAAGGTTCCCATGGATGTTCCAGCATCTCTCCCATCCCTTGGTGTGAGTTACACCAGGACAGTCCAGTCTTACGCCCTCCCTTAGGTCGGGTGTTCTTGATGGCACTTGCAGGCCGCATATGGGAAGGTTTATGCAGCCCACACCCTTTGCCACCCCAGTACCCCTGGGGTTCAAGCTGGGATTGGGTCTTTTCCCAGAACTCTGGTCTGTGGTTCGGGCTCCCTTGGTTAAGAGCCCCCATCTTGGCCTTTGCCAGCTCTGGGCTTGGGCAGCCTCTTCCCACTTTGTGGCCCAGACACAACACCTCTGCCGTCCCCCCTTGCACTTTCCAGCTTTTACCGTCAGTCCCACCTCCTTGAGGCAGCCCAGCCCCCTCTTCACCTGGGACACCTGTTCCTCCCAGGTCTGGCTAAAGATGCACATGTTATCAGTGTCTGCCAGGGCCAAGTTCTCCATCCCTCTCAGCTTGTCTAGAATCTCCCCAGGCCTAGGCATGGGGTCGGCATCGGACACTGTGATGGCTTTAAGCTTCTGATAGCCCCCATAAAACCAGATCTTCCTGTCTTCCTTTGGGATCAGCCCCACGGGTGAGGCCCATGGGCTGTAAAATGGCTGGATCCCATCTAAAGCCAGGATGTTCCTGACCTCTCTCTCCAGGATCTGGGTTGCTTTCCCAATGACTCTGAATGGGGAACACCTGATGGGGAGATTGTCTCCCACCTCAGGGAAGAGATCCCCCCCGGGGGTCTTCCCCCATCTTCATCCAATCCTCCCTCTTCAGGTTCAGGGGTCCCCTCACTCTCCTCCCATCCAGCAGCTCGAAAGGGAAGAACCCTGTGGATTCCTGGGGCACCACCAGCTGTCTCCCGATTCCCCCCAGTTCTACTTCCCCTTGGGGAGCCCATTTCCGGTACAGGAATCCCTCCTCCTGCAGGACTCTGTCCCTGCAGTCTTCCCCAAGGGGGTTTGCAGTGCTGTGGCCAGCAAGTTCCCTCAGCTTCTCCAAGGAGGGATCCCTCTGCAGCTCAGTCTGGGATCCAGCTGCTGGGGCAGGGAGTGGGACCTGCTCCCTCTCGCTGGCTGGACCTGGGGTCACAGCCCCCCTGAGCCCTGTCCCTGGTAGCTCCCTTCCTGCTGTGTAATCACTTCCCAGCAGCACGTCTGGACCAGGCAAACCTGTTTGGCAGCTGACCTGCCCTGCCTGGGTGTCCCCCCACTCAGCTGGGATCTCAGCTCCCCCCGTGCTCAGCGCTGCCCTTGCTGTCCCAGTGGGGGCAGGCAGCGAGCTCTCTGCTCTGGTCACAGCATCAGAGCCAGAGTGAGCCCCCTCTCCGGTGTGCAGGGGGGCGGGGAGCATCTCTCCCTCCCACTCAGCCCCAGGGGGCTGGTTACAGGTAGGCAGGTATCCTGAGCCCAGCAGCCCCTCCCCCCTGCCAGCCAGGTTATTTGCATTTTCACTGACCATTTCAATCCTAGCCAATTGGTTCCCTGGATTTGAATTCAAACCCTCGGCCGTTACAGGAGCGGGGCCTGGATCCTGTCCCATGGGGAGACAGTCACCCCCCAACAGGGCCTCCCAGCCGATATCCTGGAGAACCCCAACTACCAGCCAGCCCGACCCCTTCTGGGTCTGCACAGGGATCTGGGCCATAGGCAGGGCGAGGGGCTTCACCCCAGGGAACTTCACCCAGGTTCCATAGTCCCTCGGCATCTGGGGCTGCACCACCACAGTTCTCTCTGTCCCAGGGTCTCGCCCCTGCGGGCGTGTTTCCCCACTGACCCCTGGGCAGCCCCCTATGTCTCTCTGCTCCACCATCACCAGTCCACGCTGCTGCTACTTCTCATGCAGCTTTTCCTCGGGCTCTTGCTTTCTCTCACGGTCCTCTCGCTCTCTCGGGCTCTGCTCCCATCCCATCCGTCTCCAGTCTCCTGATGGGGAACCCAATCGTGAAGACCCTCGTCTGATTGGGGACCAGACTCCCGGGGATGCCTGGCTGATGCTCCAGCTGCTCTCAGATTCTCTTGTAGCCCCATCTGGGCCAGGAATCTGCTCCTCAGAGCGGTGCTTCTCCTTCAACTGCACGATTAACTGTGCCTTGGTGAATTTCCCCATGCGTAACCCTCTCTTTGTGCACAGGATCACAATGTCCTTCTCAAGGAGATGGTGATAGGCCATCACTTCACCGTTCCCAAGTGGCTCTGGACTCACAGGCCTGTGTGCTCTTGGCTCCCCCATGGTTTCCAGGAAGAACCCCTGGTGTGCCAGCCCTTCTCGTGATCACCACCTCTTTGCCAGGGTCGAGCTGCGGACTCCTCCGCCCGGGACTGCTCCTGCAATCCCCCAGGGAACCCTGCTATTGCAAAATCCTTCTCTCTCCCAGGGTTGAGCGGCAAGCTCCTCCGCCCCTGAGACTGCTCGCTGCAGTCCTCAGGGGGACCCCGTTACTCCAACAGTCCTTCTCGCTGGTCACACACTCCCAGAGGTTAACCGCCCCCTGAAACCGTCCCTCTCTGAGCCTTCAGCACGCCTGGTCCTCATTATCCCTCCTTTGTTTTACTGCTCCCCAGTCACTTACTGCAAGCAGCGCCATTCACGGGGTGCAGTACGTCCCGCCGCTGCCACCAGTTGTCACGGAGTCACCGGGCGATGCTCCAGAACTGCTCCCCACCAAGCCAGTCAGGACTTTGGGGAGCCTCCTCTCCCTTGGAGCAGACTTGTTCAGGGCAAGAAGCTCACACAGCTTCACCTCCTGGGTCTCTCCTTGGAGCATTCAGCATCCTCTGCCCTTCCGTGCGCTTCCCACAGCGAGTCCACCCCAGCGGGGTCCTGGGGAAGCCACCGGGTTCTGCACCCCCACTTTGCAGTCAGACGTGACTCTCAGCCAGCCAGTGAAACAGAGGTTTATTCGATGACAGGAACAGGGTCTAAAACAGAGCTTGTAGATACAGCGAACCGGACCCCTCGGCTGGGTCCATTCTGGGGGGCAGTGAGCCAGACCCCCACGTCTGTCCTCCACCCTTGACCCCAGCCAGCTCCAGACTAACAGCCCCTCCCAGCCCCTCCTCTCTCCTCAGCCCCTTTCCCGGGCCAGGAGGTCACCTGATCCCTTTGTCTCCAACACCTTCAGCTGGCACCTTTGCAGGGGGGGGGCCCAGGCCATCAGTTGCTAGGAGACAGAGTGTCAGGCATTTAGGTGCACTGGCCCTTTGCTCTGCTAGATACTTAAGAACTGCCATGGGGACACTGAGGCACCAACACAGTATTCAGAGAAAACATTAAGAACTTTCCCAGTTCATCACAGATTGTCTGGAGAGGGGGACTAATGATGACTCTCTGGTTTCAGACACTAATTTTCAGTGGCCCTCGGGGGCTGCCAAGATTTGCCTTTGTGGTGATCAGTTATGAAAAACTTCAACAAAGGCAAGAGATAATAAAGACAAACAATGGAATGTCCAGACTGGAGACTACTTTATACCATCGGCTGTTCTTGGGAACCCAGTGCTAGGAGTTGCTCTCCGAATTCCATTGCCTCCAGGACAAAACCCACGTTCTAGGACCAGATCCTCCCTTGGCTTCAGCAGAGCGAGCTGTGTTCCGAGCAGTGATGAATTTGGCTCGATAGATTTCTGAGCGCTGGGATTATAGCAGCAGAGACTCAGGTTGTTCTTTGAGGTGGTCTCCAGATACTTTTTCCTCGGTGGGAAGACAAAAGGGAGAGAACAGTGCCTGAGTTTTTATCAAGAGCCTTAGTAATAGAGTTGATGGTACATGCTACCAGATCAGCCAGTACTAGCAGCTGTAATTTGGCTTTCTCCTAATGCTGCATGGGGGCGATGATGCCAGCCAGCAGTAGTCCCCTTCCAGTCAAAATTTATGATCAAGCTAAGTATATGAGCAGGGTTTTATGACAGGGCGGCCTCTGCTAGCAGATGACCTAGAAGGTCCCTTCCTGCCCTGCGTAAGAGAGGTCTGAGTCACGCTGGCCTCTGTTTGCTCATTGTGTGTGACGGGAAATGCTTCTGCCTGCCCTGGAAAAGCCTCCAGACAATTCAGCGCTTCCTCCTTGTCTCGTAATGTGTGCTGCTTGCAAAGCTGGACTTGGGAAGTGCTGCTCCACTGTGTGGCTGGCCCCGGCTCCCGTGCTGCTGGGCTGTTCTACGCGTGTCACTCAGCACTGGCTTGGGGAGGCTCAGTCTTTCCAAAGGCCATGCAGGAGTGATGGTTTCACAGGCTTTCTAGTGGCAAGTCCAGGGCATCCTCGAAGGAAGCCAGCTGTGCTTCCTGCTGTGAGTGAGTGCAGCTTGGGGAGCGAAAGAATGGAGGGAGGGGAGATGCTCATTCCCTGTTCAAACTAGCCATAGTGCTGTCCTGGCCATTCTTGGGGGTGCACGGTTCTGTGGACTCACATCCTGCTCTGAAGGGGATGAGAGGAACAAATACCCTCGTTCCTGGACTGGCTATTCAGGGGGTCTGTGCCCTGCCCCTTAAGGTTGGCTTATTTCCAGAAAGCTCTTTGGTCCCCTGGGTGAGTAGTACCCGGGTAGCCTATAAACTCAGGCTCCCCTCCCCTCGATAATACAGCAGTGGCAATAACAATTTGAGTGCATCTGCTCTGATTTCTGTGACCCAGGCCATTGGTGACGGCTGGCAGGAGCACCATGGGATAACTACTGTAGCATTGCTGTGGCCTGTGCCTCTCTGGGAGGATTTCCCAAAGGGGCCCCGTCCACTGCCTGGGGAGCTATAATCTGGGTGTGAATGCAGCTGAGATGGTCAAATCTGCAGGCCTGTCCTATTACTCTTGGTAAAACTCGCTTTGGGCTCCTTGCTGGAAAAATGTGCCAGGCTCCCTCTGAGGAATGGGGCTGCTTCCCTGCCTAGCACTGGTTGGTTTCCATGGGGCAGACGCTACCCACAGACTCTCCTGCCGAGACTCAGAAGGAAAGTAGGGCCCAGGCTAACGCTGAGCAGCATGTTAGGGGTCAGAGCCCCAGACCCCTCTCTGCTCTAGGCAGCCTAAAGTTGAAAGGGTGGCCAGAAAATAAGGATTCCAAGCTAGCCTGTAAACTATTCTCTCCCCTGCCCCATCGTTTTCCCACTCCTCTTGTTTCCTCCAGGTAATCCGCAGGGGCTGGCTGACCATTAACAACATCAGCATAATGAAAGGAGGCTCCAAGGAGTACTGGTTCGTGCTGACTGCAGAATCTTTGTCCTGGTACAAAGATGAGGAGGTGCGTATTGGCTTGGTTGGTGACAGTAAAAGGTGGTGCTTGTGATCAGCGTAAGGCTTGGGGCATTCTGCCTTGCTGCTCTGCACATAGTGAACAATCTCCTGCCACTTCACCACCAGGAGCGGCTCCTTAAGGGGATGGGACTAGATACCTCCTGAGGTCCCTTCCCACCCTGATACTCTGATTAAACTGCTGCTGGTGAAACCTGTTGGGTTGACTTGCAGCTTGTACCATCACTATAGAAACCCTGGGGGTGGGGGCAGATTTTGGGCCAACCAGCCCTGGGATTCAAACCCTTGTATTATAGCTGCATTATGGGAATGTCTAGAAGAACATGACTGAGCAGCCACTTCCTGGCACTTCCCCTGGAGTTGTTCACCGTTGCAGATCGTGAGTGTGGGTCTGACACGCTTCATTACAGTGTGTCCTGGGGCTGACTCGTAAAGTAAAACCTCTGTGTTCATTGTGAGCTTCTGGGCCTGTTGCCAGTAACTGCTTTCCCGCCATTGCTTTAGAACCCAGTTGTTGCCCTCTGAGCAAGCTGGTGGGCATGGCCACGGGACCCAGGCTGTGGTGGGGGCATGTGGGATTGGCAGGGCAGGGAGTTACCAAATTCAGCTGCCTGTGAAACCGAGGGGAACATGGGCTAGTCCCAAAAGATGCTTTGGCTCATACCCTTCTCCCAAATCCAGCGTGGTAAAGTTTGGCTGACTCCCCTCAGGAATAGTTGGGGTGTGGGGAGTGTGGACCTCCGCTGGGCCCAAAGTCGGCTGGTTCGTGTTTTGGCTTGCTTTGCTGGGTTTGAATGCATGGACGACCCTGCTGGACTGTCAGTGATGCCCGGCCATCTCCCTGTGTGCTAAAGTGCACACAGGAATAAGACCCAGACTTCTTGTCACTGTATGGGCAGCCATTCTCAATCAGCAGGGTCCCAGCCAGCACATTCCATGTCTCCAGACGCTCCCAGGGAACTGTCAGTTGTGTAAACAGCAGATAAGAAGTGGAGCTAGTGGGACTCATACAAGAGGCAGCTGCCTTGGTTTAGTGGAGACTGCATCTGGTATGGGCAGCGTATCTCACGCAGCGATGCCTGCAAGTGCCAAACAGTTCATCATAACCACGTCTCTACCCCATTGTCTCAGTGGTTTTTTGTCTGATGTAACCAGCATTGCAAGAAGCTTCCAAAATCATTAACCGCTTGGCTAGTAGAGAGAACAGGGCCCCTCTCACCTCAACTGAACCGACGTACGCTGAAATACAGAAGATTTCAGATCTGCAGGGGAACTGCGCCCATAGGGAGCTCTCCACAGTTCAAATCCAGTGTGTGCACGTGTGCCCTAAACAAGGGAAATTGAAATAACCCAGGATGCAGAATTCTCCTGGTCACTGCAGCTAGGGACACTGCAGGGTTGTTCAGAGAGATTTAGGAGGCTTTTTAATAACTAGTGTCTGTGGAACAGTCATTTGGGTTTAAACATAGCAGTGCTGTGCCGGTGCATGAGAGCCAGAAAGGTACGGGAGGTGGAGTGAATTTCACCAAGTAAAAATCGGTGGGGGAATCCACTTCATTGTTGAGTTCTAGCCTTAACCTAAGGGAAGCCACTGGCGAGTGTGGATCTGACACGCTTCATAGCTGTGTCCTGGGGCAGGCTGCTCAAGTAAAACCTCTCTGCATTCATTGCCATCTTGTGGGGCTTCGGAGCCCGTGAGAGTTGGGAGGGCTCAGTGTATTCTGGGGTAGTGTCTGAAAACTCACCCTTGGCAGCATCCTGTCCGCAGTCACTCAGGAGGTTCTTGCTGGGTTAGTAACCACGTGCTGAAGTGGCACCATGTGCCTCCCGCATGTGGTTATTCGAGCGGACAGGGAGTGCTTTCAGGTTTAGACAAACGTGATCTGGGCTTGGCAGTAGCTGGCCACTGGCTGGCTGGGTGCCCCCAACAAAGGTGGCCACTAATGCGCCAGATCCACTGAACTCCAAGCTGTTCGTTGTCTCTCCTGGTCCCTGGAGGAAGGGATAGTGGCACTCAGAAGCGGAGATGGCCATGTGTGGTGTGGGCAGGCGGCTGGGGTGTTCAGAATGCAGTAACCTGTCAGATCAGAGGGATTTGCATCACTACTGTGTGGGCACAAAATTGCCATGTTGTCATGCAACCTGGGGGGCCCCTCGGACGACTGGACGCAAGGAATTGTTACTGAATAACACCTGGTTCTTACTAGTGCTTTTCAGAGGTCAGGATCAGTGGCCCCATTGTACAGAAGGGCAAACTGAGGCACAGGGAGGGAAGTGACTTGCCTACAGTCACCCAGCAGGCCAATGGCAGTGCTGGGAATAGAATCCAGATATCCTGAGTCCCCCAGCCAGTATTCGGGCCACTAGGCCATGCTGTTTCCCTAACACTCACTGGATCAGTCCCCATCTTCCCCTGATTCTGCCTGGAAATTAAAATTCATTACACCAGTCTGGCAGGTCTTGGTGAAAGCTGGTGCCTCTTTAGGCTAAGTCCTCTTGGCTAGGAAGTTCGGGCCAGAGCTTCGAACAGAAGCGGTATCTGCCGTATCCTAGCCTGTGGTCCTGTCAACTGCAGGGGCTGGAAGAAGCAGCAGAGGCAGCGTCCCTTCTAAGCACCACTCCCTCGGTGTCTGGAACAGACACACCGCACTCACATTTTCCAGCACTTCCACCCCCGCAGTCTGAAAAACGGATATTTTCCCTCCCCATGTCACCCGTCTTGCAGCCAGGCTCCAGTGGCTTGGCGTTGGCGCAGGGCTGGGTGGAGAGAGATGGACCAGTGGGCAGAGGAGAGATCATGAGCGGGGGGCTCCCGTTTCTGTGAACATGCTGCTCAGAAAAGGAGATGTTAACAGAACTTTATTTCCCCGTCTCGTAGTACAGTTTAAGAGCAGCTCCAGGAGGCAGCGCCCTTACCCGAAGAAGACCCAGACATTCTTTGTTCTTGTCCTTTTATCTTCCAAGGAAGCTGCAAAGATTAACCTCTTCTCACAGAGGCTGTAAATCTAGATAGGTTAAGAAACCTTAAGTCTGCCTCCTAACAGAGAAGGAAACATGCAGAACTGATACATTTCATTCCCCTACCCCCATCCCAGGCAGCCCGTTTCCTGTGGGGAGGCCTCTCTGGGGGCACTTGTCTGGCCCCTCTGCTGTGGGTAATGAGAACCAGCAGGCTGCAGATGAATGAGGCTCTGTATTCAGCAGGCACAAATTGCCTACCCTCCATGCCACTAGAAATGAGCTGCTGCTTGCAGAGAATTTCCAGAAACACCCAGCAGCCGCTGGCGCTGGAAAAGCACTTTTAAAAAAAACACTGGTCTAGGCAAATGTGAGGGAAAGCATATTAAATATGGAACCATAAAGCAACATGGGTTTAAACATCAGTCCTACTAACCCATCTGTGACTGGAGCAGCCATAAGAAATGCACCTGGTTAATTCTAGCTGATAAGAACAGTTAACGATAAAGATTTGCTCCAAGGCTGACGATAAAATGAGGGCAAGCGAAGCCTCCAACAGCTGCATATGTTGCCTACCTTACCTGGGTCCGCTGAGCTGCTCCTGGGTGCCGCTTTACCAAACCCAATCTAACCAATGTGCAGACTACTGTACACCTTTATAGCCTCCTGAACAGGTAGTCTGAACACTGGGCAGGCTGGGCTGGAATCAGTTTCAAACCTCTCATGGCATCCATCTTTTTTGTGGGTGGTGTTTTTTTATTTTTTCCCTTTTTCCCCCTCCTGGGTTTTTATAAGAGAAGCTGTTCGGTGAAAAGGATCCGCTTTGTCTTGTCTGACGTGGCAAAGTCTGCAACCGAATCCAGTCTGGAAAAAAGTTGTGGGTTTTTCAGGAAATCATACGGAGGGGTGGGGGGTGGCTGTGGGGGGAGGGTTTAGGTTCGTGGCCTCTCTACAAAGGAGAACGTCACTTTTGGGGCTGTGTGCGCGCAGCATCTGGAGACACAGGGCAGTTGGAGTTATAAACAATTCCAGATGTGGCGTTTCGGCAGCAAGACGGCTTGTGTGACTCAGTTGGGTGGCCCCTCACTTCACTGGCCTGCAGCCTGTTAAATAAGCAGTGTCCTTTGTGCCAAATTCCTAAAACCGCTTCTCCCCTTCTCCTGGAAGGGGAGTGGGAAAGACACATGGACTCGGAGGGCACTCGCATGCATTCCATTAGGCTGTCCATCCCTCATACGGCCGTTGCAGTGCAAAATGGGTTTACAGCTGTGCTGCGGCTAGCATAAAGTCCCAGTACTACCCATGGGGCCTGTAAGGGACTGGATTCCCCCTCCTGACAAACGTTGTCTCTGTTCTAGCACCTCCTTAGAGAAAGGTAACATTTATGTTGAAACTAACTAAGCCCAGGGCCCTTAGGACCATGTGGAGCAGTATCTGCAAGACATTTTTAGTCTGTGGCTAATAATTTAGACACCTCTGCTAGGGCGGGGGTCTGTCAGCCTGGATCTAGAGCAGGGGTAGGCACCTATGGCATGTGTGCCGAAGTTGGCACATGAGCTGATTTTCAGCGGCACTCACACTGCCCGGGTCCTGGCCACCGGTCTGGAGGGCTCTGCATTTTAATTTAATTTTAAATGAAGCTTCTTAAACATTTTTAAAACCTGATTTACTTTACATGCAACAATAGCTTAGTTATATATGATAGACTTCTAGAAAGAGACCTTCTAAAAATGCTAAAATGTATGACTGGCACATGAAACCCTAAATCAGAGTGAATAAATGAAGACTCAGCACGGCACTTCTGAAAGGTTGCCGACCCCTGATCCAGAGAGAACTGCATTGCAGAGCTAAGTGTCCCTGCACTTCAGTGGAAATGAAGCATCAAGGTTTCCAAACTATTTGAGTTTCGGTGGGAACTTTCCCTGGAGGCAAGTTATCCCGTCACCGTCTCCTGAACAGTGGTGGTTCTGAAAGCAGCTGGTACTTGCCTCTGTCAGAGTCCAGATGCTCGACTAGATGGAGCCCCTGGACTGGCAGTTCCTATGAACAAACCCAGTAGCTCAGCCAAAATGAGTCTGTGCCTCAAACAAGGTTTGCTGTGAGGTGGAGGAAAAGCCTGGTCCACTTGGCTGAGGGAATCAACCCACTCTTCACTGTGTGCCAGAGGATGGATTCCCCTCTTCCCCTCACCCCCCACCGCAGAGCTTGTGGGGGTGTTGGAGAGTAACTGGACTGGGGAGGAAACGCTTCCCAGGTCCTAGCTCACGCTCATTCCTGTCCTTTTCCCCCTTCCAGGAAAAGGAGAAGAAATACATGTTGCCCTTGGATAATCTGAAAATCCGGGATGTGGAGAAGGGCTTCATGTCTAACAAACACGTCTTTGCCATCTTCAACACGGAGCAAAGGTAGGGGATGTGGAGACAGAGCCTGAGGGATCTTTGCCTGAACCCATCAGGGAAACAAGCAGTTATGCCACCTACCCTTTAGCGCCACCACGAGGGGAGGCCTTATCCCAACCAGCTGGGCACGCAGCGTAGATTGTACGTAGAGATGGCAGAGGAGATTCATGTCTTGCGGCCCCTTTCTTGTGTGCTCTTGGTATTCCAAAGATCAGACAGTTAACAGTCATCGCTGGTGAATGGGACAACTCGTCCCTCTCCAGCAATTGTTTCAGGCTCTCTCAAACTCAAGTCATTGCATTGGTTGTGCTTTGGAGGCTTCCTTTGCATGGCAACAAGAAACACTCTCTCTCTTCCCCTTCCAGTTAAAGCAGCCACTTTGGAGAGCTGTTTTTTGGGTTAGTGCCCCGCACTCTGGAAAAGCCTGCCCTAGCCCTTCTGTGCTTGGCAACGCTTGGATCACTTGCCGTACTGGTTAATTCGACTGACTCCGTTTGAGGTGGTGGGCGCTCATCTTGAGACAGGTGGTGTGCCAGGCTTAGTTCCCAGCGGGTGGCGTGCTGGGCTAGCCAGGGGGAGTGTGCCTGGTGGGTGGCGTGTGGGAGGTGGGAGCAGCTGTGATCTAATGAGGATTATCCTAGGAGGAAGGAAAAGCTGCCAATATTTACACAGGCTTTCTGAAGGGATTTCAGACTTCCCAGTCTGAGGCCTTGCGTTAGCACCGTGCCTCATCTAGTCCAGTCCTGCAGCGGGGTGGTGGATTCTCTCAGTGGCCTTGGGCTGCCTGGTCTGGGCCAACAATAGACTTGGCCCGCCAGGCCATGATTGTGGAATTCCTTTCCTCTGATTATACCCCCGCTGTTTGTTCGTGCCTAGGAATGTGTATAAAGATCTCCGTCAGATTGAGCTGGCCTGTGACTCCCAGGAAGATGTGGACAGCTGGAAAGCCTCCTTCCTCCGGGCTGGTGTTTATCCAGAGAAAGACCAAGTAAACATTGCCTTTTCCTTGATGATGTCCTGGAACTGGCTGGGGGGTGCCCGCTGTGAGGGTTGCCAGCAGCCACAAGTACCGGAGTGTCAAAAACTGACTCATAGCAGAGGTTCCCAACACGGGACAAGCCAGAGTTGGGTGTATTCTGGTAATATCTAGAGGCCCTAGCAGAGATTCGGCCAGTGCACAGAGGCATAGGAAGAGTGGTTAACCTTGGAGCAGGCTCTCAGGGGAGGTGGTGAACTCTCTCCCTCGTTATGGCTGCAGCAGGAATCTCAAACTCAAATGACCATGAGGGCTAGTACGTTGGTCCAAGGGGCCGCATCTCTGACTCTCCTCTGTCTCGTGCGCACACCGCTACCCCTACTCCACCCCTTCCATCAGGCCCCATTCCCTGCCTCTTCCCACCCCTTCCATCAGGCCCCATTCCGACCCCTTCCCCAAATCTGCACCCCTGTCCCACCTCTTCTGTGCCTCCTCCCTTGAGTACGCTCCTCCCCCCTCTCTCCTGGAAAGTGTTAAGTGCTGCCAGACAGCTGTTTGGTAGCAGGAAGCACCTGGAGGTAGGCAGAGGAGCAGGAACGTGGCATGCTGGGGAGGAAGGGTGGGCAGCAGGTGAGGGGAGTTTGGCAGCCGCAGGAAATAACTCGGGGCGGGGGGGGGAGAACAGGAGGCTTGGCAGGCCACAGCAAATAACTCCGTGCTGCATGTTTGTGATCTGTGCTTTAGCCAAACACAAGTGACTGGAATAACTGGGGAAATTCTCTGGCCTGTGCTATCCTGGAGGCTGGGCTAGGTGATCGAATGGTCCCTTCTGTCCTTAAATGCTGTAAAAGCTCCAGGCTCCAAAGAGATTCCAGTCTGAGCAGGCCAGACAGAGGGCGCGGGGGCGCAGAGGTTAAGTGACTTGGCCAGGTGTACCCAGTAGGTCAGTAGCAGAACTGGGTTTAGACCCTAGCCGTCATGAGTCCCAGTTCATGAGCCCACAGCGTCTCCCATACTACCATGTCTCCTCGCCAACGGCAGATGTACCTCCTTTGCCTCTCGTTGGCAGTTCATTACTGTGATGGCAGCCTCTGCTCCGGAGAGAGGAGGATGAAGCCAAGATTGTCAAAAGTGATGTGTGGGGTTTTTGGGATGCCTCGTTTAAGACCCCCTTAATGGGACCTGACTTTTGCAAAGTGAACTCCCTCCCTCTGAAAATCCGGCCTGTTAGTGTCAAGCTGGGCCCTTGAATTTGCTAGTCCCTCCACAAACAGCTCTCTGGGTGGGGGTGGGTATGTAGAGTGCCTTACCCAGTGAGGCCCTCAGGATGCTACTGCAGTACAAATACTAGATGAAAACAACGAGGAGTCTGGTGGCATCTTTGAGACCAACCAATTTATTTGGGCATAAACTTTTGAGGGTAAAAAACCCACTTCCTCAGGTGCAGCCATAAATATACTTGGTGCATCTGTAAATTATATGGAATTCTCACTCGGTGCATCTGAAGAAGTGGAGTTTTTACCCACGAAAGGTTATGCCCAAATAAATGTGGTAGTCTTTAAGGTGCCACCGGACTCCTTGTTTTTGTGGGTTGTGATGAACTAGGAATGTTCTGAATGTTTTCTCTGAATACTGTGTTGGTGCCTCAGTGTCCCCATGGCAGTTCTTAAGTATCTGGCAGAGCAAAGGGCCAGTGCACCTAAATGCCTGGCACTCTGTCTCCTAGCAGCTGATGGCCTGGGCCCCTCCCCTGCAAAGGTGCCAGCTGAAGGTGTTGGAGACAAAGGGATCAGGTGACCTCCTGGCCCGGGAAAGGAGCTGAGCAGAGAGGAGGGGCTGGGAGGGGTTGTTAGTCTGGAGCTGGCTGGGGTCAAGGGTGGAGGGCAGACCTGGGGGTCTGGCTCTCTGCCCCCCAGAATGGACCCGGCCGAGGGGTCCTGTTCGCTGTATCTACAAGCTCTGTTTTAGACCCTGTTCCTGTCATCGAATAAACCTCTGTGTTACTGGCTGGCTGAGAGTCACGTCTGACTGCAAAGTGGGGGTGCAGGACCCTGTGGCTTCCCCAGGACTCCACTGAGGTGGGCTCGCTGTGGGAAGCGCACGGAGGGGCAGAGGATGCTGAATGCTCCAAGGAGAGACCCAGGAGGTGAAGCTGTGTGAGCTTCTTGCCCTGCAGACAGTCTGCTCCAAGGGAGAGGAGGCTCCCCAAAGTCCTGCCTGGCTTTGTGGGGAGCTGTTCCAGAGCACTGCCCGGTGACTCCATGACATGGGTACAGACTAACACAGCTACCCCCTGATTCTAAATACTCAATGATGAGCTGGGAAGTTCGGTGATGCGCTCAGCTCCAAGCTGGGCGTCTGCAGAATCCCTGAGTGACTGACCCGCTTTACCCGGGCAGGTGGAGAATGAGGATGGGGCCCAAGAGAACACCTTCTCCATGGACCCACAGCTGGAGCGCCAGGTGGAGACCATCCGGAACCTCGTGGACTCCTATGTGGGAATCATCAACAAGTCCATCCGGGACCTCATGCCAAAGACCATAATGCACCTCATGATAAACAATGTGAGTGGGCTGAACCTGGGCCAGCTGATCCGCCCTCCTCACCACATCACTGGGCACAGAGAGGTGTTGTCCTCGCCATGGCCTGTTCGTTAGAGGGGGAACCTCTGGGCTTATCACAGGGGACACGACTCCTTTCAGCACCAGCAGTAAGATCAGTTGCACCAGATACTCCCGTGCTGAGATATTTTAATGACTCTTTGGTCTTCACTCCATCTTACCAAAATCAAGGGGTAAACAGTGTAAGGCCAGAGTCTGATTTCTGGCTTTGTCCTAGACTGCTACAGCAATCCAGTGACCATGGCTTAGAATAACACCAGGAGACCTGATTCCTGGCTTTCCCTGCTCTAACCACTAGGCAGTACTCAGGCTTAATGGGCTCAAACTTAACAGCCATCTGCATGTTGGTTCCCTTGCTCCCGTCTCTGCAGACCAAGGATTTCATCCACTCGGAGCTGCTGGCCTACCTGTACTCCTCCGCAGACCAGAACAGCCTGATGGAGGAGTCGGCCGACCAGGCACAGAGGCGGGACGATATGCTGCGGATGTACCATGCGCTGAAGGAGGCCTTGCACATCATCGGGGACATCAGCACCAGTACGGTCTCCACGCCAGTCCCGCCGCCCGTGGATGATGCCTGGCTGCAGAGTGGGAGCAGGTAACCGGGCAGCAGGTGGGGTGGGAGACTATTGCCATGCTGCTTCTAAGCGAGGATGCTGGCACTGGGAGGGGGAAGGGGCAAGGAGCTATTTGAGTTGGGAATGGGGTCAAGGAGAGATGGCCTAGTGGGTAAAGCCCTGGCAAACTGGAGACCTGGGCTCTGTTCCTGGCTCTTCCACAGACTCCCCTAGACAACCTTGGGCCAGTGACTTCGGCTGCCCTGTGCCTCGGAACGGGAGAACCCTCCTGCCCGGGGGGTGCTGGAAACAGTTGGGTGGAGAGGAGGGGCAGATAAAGACCTAACTGTCGCTGAGGGTGGAGAGACTCATTCTGCTGAACTTCTTTTCCCCTGCAGCCCGACGCCCCAGCGCAGACCTACGTCCACCGTGCTGCCGCCGGGCAGGCCCCCAGCTGTGAGGGGCCCAACTCCAGGGCCCCCTTTGATCCCTGCCCCTGCAGGGAGCATCTCTTCCTTCATTGCTCCCCCCATCCCCTCGCGTCCTGGACCTCAGAACGTATTTGCTGCTAATAATGATCCCTTCTCAGCCCCTCCTCAGATTCCATCGCGGCCGGCACGTATTCCGCCTGGCATTCCCCCGGGCGTGCCCAGGTAAGAGATCCCTGGACCCACTAGGTGGCTCCTCTTCCTCCTGGCACGTCTGCAGCAATTGCCTCAGTGCTGGGGCTCCAGTCCATCTTGGATGACGTGAGACCTGCCAGCATGGAGGGTGGTGGTAGGGCTCTCCTGTTACCAGAGCTGGAGCCATACTGGGATCACGTGGCTTGTGGGAGGTGCTGAGCTTGTCTCAAACACCAGAGCTGGGATCCCAGCCTGGCAGCTCAGGCCAGGTCTGAGCTATTTCTGCTTTGATTGCTGGTAATAAAGGACCGAATTCTGCCCTCAGGTGTGTGTCCATCCTCCCATCAGGCACTGTGCCCTGAGACCTCTGCAGGTGACTAGCTCCCCCTTCCAGCCAAACTCCTGACTGGCCCTCACATGTCCAGTCCAGAGGCAGCTCCCAAGGGCAGGGTGTCAGGTTTGCCTCTGACCCAGCAGGGGCGAGAGCTGCCCTGACTCCATTTCATGCTGAGCAGATGTGGTCACTTGTGCCCCTGGATGAGCCCTTGCAACCCCCCTCCCTTTACAGCCTCTGGACCAGTGCCCTGGGGTAGCACCAGGCAGGAAATGCCAGGGTCCCATTTGGACAGTGGAGCCAGCTCAGCAGCACAAAGGCCATCGAGGCATCATGCAGCAGGCTCTGAAGTCAGCCGAGCCTGCGCCCTGGCAGGGTGGTGCTGGGAGAGGACAGTAGGCCTGTGGTGTTGCACCAGCCCTCCTCAGTAATCTGCTCCAGGCACAGGATCACGGAGCCCTCTGGCTCCAGGGCTGGCGGGGGAACCTGCCAGTGTACGGCTGTCACTAGCCCTCTGTCTGCACAGCGCCCAGGATGCCAGCTGCCCCATGGCGGTGACTCCTGTGCTGCCCCTTCCCTACTGCTCTCACCTCTGTTCCTGTTCTCTCTGCAGCAGAAGACCCCCCGCAGCACCGAACCGGCCAACCATTATCCGAACAGCTGAGCCCTCCTTGCTAGACTAGCCCCGTGGGGGGCTGCTAGTGACTCCTGTGTGCCTGGTGCGGCTGCCCCACACCTGCTGTCTGGGGCGGGGAGGAAGAGGGGAAATCCCCCTCCCCCCCATGTCCAATCTCTTGTTCAAAAAAACCTTACGACTGTGGTCAGCTCTGCAGAGTGGTTCTAGCCAAGGCCAATTCCTGTTAGCCTGGTGGACTCCTCTGGGATGAGCGCAGCAGGCTCCTTTCTTGTAAATACCAATGGCCTCTGTTCAGGACAGTCGCTGTGTTCCTTGTCCTGATGTCCCTCCCCTCTACCCAGAGCTCTCTGCTCTTTCCAAGCTAGGAAGTGGGTAACGGGCATTACACTCCAGGGGGGTTGGTTCAGGAGAACCACCACCCCTCTGAACGAATGCCCCAGCGCAGATCAGCACTCCCTCCCCCCCCCAAACGATATAATAAAAAGCAGAGGATTCTATTTTTGGGGTTGAATTTTGCACTTTGTTGAATAACACAATGAACCCCAGCTGGGTTCTTGCCTTGGGATCATCTGAATGTATGAAGTAGAGACGGGAGTTCTGAAAGGCAGTTGAAACAGACTGGCCTATTTCTCTCTGTGCACAGAATCTCCTTAAACTCCTGCTATTCAGGCTGATCAGATTTCTGTGTAGAGCTCTGGCTCCTCTTCCATCCCCCCTCAGCCAGCCAGAATTGTTTTGTATTGTTAATATATTCTATATAAAACACTTAATGATCCCCCGAGAGGCCCTTCCCTAAACTCGATTGCTAATCTGATCACAGGCTGTATTTCAGTTCTGTAGCGTGGAGGAAGATTTCTATGAGAAATAATGGGACTGCAGATAGCAATTTGCTAATTACATCTAATTCACTGCAAATGGGAGCAGACTCTTCAGGTTTGTCAGGAGGTGCTTGGTTGATTGCGAACCTCAGGTATTCCTCCTGCAATATCTGCCCCTGTGCCCAGCCCCCCAGCTGAGGTGTCTGTTCAGCTAGTAAGTGACAAACGTTGATGGTGTTCTGTGAAAAAGGCACTTAGCCGAAGGGCCCTGGGCTGAATACAACACTGAGCCTCAGCAAACCCAATCTGATGAGCAAAATACCAAGCCAGGTGGGGCCCCAAATGGGCAATGGAATGAGCATAAGGGAGACCTGTAGGGGGCAGTGGCAACGTCTGTCACCAGCTGGTTGCTCTGCTGGTTCTCAGCATGGCCAGGGTCCTAGGCTAGCTGGAGCAGCCGAGTGTCTCTAACCGAAAGCCAGGGCTTGGACAGATGGGGGCAGGCTGGAGGGCTAGTGCAGGCTGTGGACAAAGGCCTGTCTGAAGCCTTTCTAGGAGCAAAACTTTCCCAGGAGCTCCACGGCCAACGTCCATGGAAGACCAGATGTGTTTTCCCTCCTGCTGGTGGGCAGCACTGGCTTGTAACAGGCTCTGGTGTCTAAAACCTCAGGTGGAGAACATGTGACTCCTGTTGGATGAGGGAAGGGAGGTTGTGATGCCCACAGTGCTATGTACATGGATCTAGCCTGGCAGAGAGAGGCTCTGCTGCACTGTGGGCATGTGACTCTTCATGGGGGAGTGAGTTTAGCAACTGGAAACGTGCTGTGGAAGGTTCTGTTCCTCTCCACACACCATGCCTTCCTTCGAGCCGTGCTTGAGAGCAGTGTCTTGGCAGAGCACTCCGCCCTGGGGCCGGAAGCAGAGGCTGTGTGCGTGTGCACGCATGCATGTGTATATATAAATATATATTTTTAAAGACTATTAATTGTAAAATCTTGAGGTGTTTGGGTTTTTTTAATCCAGTTCAAGCCCAACCCTCTGCTCTCTGAGAACCTGTAGAGCTGATACTTTGCCCAACAAGATCCTCTAGCCAGAGAACTAGGGAAAAGATCCACAAACCAGCCTGCCTTAAATAACCTTTGTTTCAAAGAGCCTGTCTTCATCATGGCCTCTCCCCTTCCTGTGTGGCGGGAGGGGTCCCGAACTGCTTTCTGGAGTTTGGGTCCCCTTAGTGAAGGCAGTGGTAACCAAAAGCATTAATGCTTGTATGGAGACGGCACGGTGGCGGAGTGCGAGCCAGCATGGCCCGGGCAGCCATGCTGCTGTCTTCACAAAGCAAACTTGCAAACCAAAACCATGCCTAGCAAGTTGCTGGCCATTAAAACTTGGCTCCAGCATGGGGCAGCCTGGCCTGCTGCTTGTCTTCAACACTGTAACAAGCTCTGATTGACTGCAGAGCTATTGCCCTGCACTAGCAGCAGCTGCTTTGCTCTAGGCTGTCATGCAATGCAGCCCTTAGCCTGCTCCCATGGGTGCTCTGGCCATTCAAGCTGCCTGCGCAGGGGTTCCTGTGGTCCCTTTGCTTGTCTGTTTTTTACAAAATCCAATTGCCTCTGTTCCGCCTCCTGCTGGCTCTCCCTGGTGTTCTCACGTGTGAAGTGGGCTCTGGAACCTCTCATCTCGTGTTGATTACAAACCCCAGTCCACTTCTCTCCTGTTCCTTCAGTTTGATTGTGTAAGTGCCTCCATTCTGTATCCTATTAATAAACTAAAAAATAAAGGGAAAAAATCAGCTGGTGGCAAGTCTCTCTGGCGCTTTGTGGTGTGTTTTCTGCCTCCTCCTCCCTTCTTTTCTCCTTCTGTCTGTTCCTGAAGGGTGTGGGGGCAGGGGCTGTGCAGCATCTCGGTAACGCCCTCCCAGGGATGCTAAGGAGCTTGGAGAACCTACGGCTGAAAGTCCCGATGCTCCTTGTGTGACCATGGCAATACTCAACCCAGCTCAAGGGTCAGCGGTTCTGAAAAGGCTCCCTGGCCCGGTTCAGACCCAGTTCCCATTGCAATGTTATGGGAAAGCAGCATTTTTTTTGTTGCTGTGGAGGCGCTCTGGTCATGGAGGAGGACCCTGTTGGTCTGTACAAGCACAGACCAAGCATCCACACCATCTCTTCTGAGTACACACCTGCCCATCACCTGGGATCTGAGCCCCTTTTCCCTTCAGCGGCTTGGGAAAAATCCAGCCAGTGCTATTGTAGGTGGTTTCAGCCATAGTTTTACCAAGGTTTTGGCTGCATGGTGACATTTAAATCAACCAGCCTCTTCCTCCTCTTGTCAGGGATCTCTTCAAAGCCTGCAGCTCTCAAACACCCTGCACTGTCCCTCCCCTCCCCAGATCTGGCAGCCACTCCAGTTGGGTTCCAGTCTTACTCTCTTCTGTACTTCATGGCACAGCTAAGGTCCATGGGAGCTGCTGGTGAGCTCTAGGGCCGCCTGCCAGTCATAGCCCTGGGCCTGAATCCCTTCTGCAGCAACCCTGCTCCACCAGGGAGAGGCTGCAGGGATGGCACCAGTGTTGGATTTGCGGATGGGGGCACAGCCTATAACTAGTGAAGCCGAACCCTCAGGGAGTGAAGAGCTGGGGTGAGCTACTGCTCCCCCTCTTTCCTAGTCACTTTGCCTGCACTGCCAGCCTTGGGGCTGGGCTCCAGTGGTGGTGGTTTAAGCAAGGGTGGGCTCATCTCCCCACCTGGACATCTTAGATACTTGACTAGGTGGTTGTTCGTCAGGCTTCTCTGTCCTTTCCCCACGGCCAAAGAACATCCTCTCTGCAGGCAGGAAGGCATCGCAGCAGCCCTGGAGTCTTACGGCAAACCAGCCTGGATTTGTAAGAACTAGTAGCTAGAATGAGTTGCACAAGAACTGAGCAGGCTGGGCCCTAGACAATGGTGCAGGCCCGTGGATTAAAGCTGTAACCGCCGCTGGATGGTGCTGTTTGCCAAGAACAGGCTCCACTGCGAGGCTAAGCTGACTGCCAACCTGCGCAGAAAAGCAAGTGTGGGCATCCGTGGGCGAGCGCTGCGCCTGCAGCTGCGTCCATGGCTAGGGGGGATGTGCTGTCTCCCAGTGAGCGTGGGTTGACCTGCATGGAGTTGTATCTGCCAGGGGAACACAGGTCAGGCGCTGGGTAGGAATCTTTAGCCCCTGCCCTCCTGCAATAGCAGAAGAAACCCCTCTCGGGTCTAGCTAGGCACCACTCGGTGCCATCTAGCAGCTGCTTTTTGGGAGGCAGGTCCTTGCGCTTCCCCTGGTGTGAAGCTGGGGTGACTGTTGAAATCCTGCACTCGTTCATTTGCAGCTGTGGCTAAGAGCAGACTCCCAGCCACGTCACTTGTCTCTGCACACAGGCCCAGGGCCTCGCTGCAGTTGGTTGGCGATTTCCCCAGCTGCTGTTCTCTAGAGTCATGGCAGCCCAAGGTAGGGAAATCACCGCGTGGGTCAGGCTAGAGCCTGTCTGAGGAGTCACTGACGGCTGGTGTCTCGGACTCAGGCACCCAACCCCAGGGAAGAGGGAATCTGTGGAAGGTGGCTGCATTCCTACTAGGCTGAGGGGGAAGAGGTGATTTAAATCAACCAGCTCAACCCTGCTGGGGGCAAAACTAACCGTCTGGCCCTGACTTCAATCAGAGATGCTTTGCTGTAGCCCAGCTGCAGGTCTCAAAGCGCCTTAGGAAGGCAGCTGCTCCCATTTCACAGAGTCAGGCACTGAGTCACAGTGATTCACTTAGTCATGACTGTCTAGACCCCAGCCATCCTCTGTGCTTCCCAGCAGAAAGTAGGATGAAGCTAGAACCAGGCAGCTGATATCTGCTGTGAGCTCTTTACAGTTCTAGGTAGAAAAAGCTTCAACCTCTGCTGTAGGGCACTCCCAGTACCAAGCCTTCGCGGCCTGATCTCCACAGCAGAAGCTGCGTTCAAGGCGCTGGGCCTTCCACCACTTCCCTAAGGGGGCTGCTCCCGTCTGGGGGGCCCCTGCAGGTGGATGTAACCAGCTCCCAGTCCGGGCCGGCAGCTGCTGGGACTGCGATTCCTGTCCCACGGCCAGCCCCCACCAACGCTCCCAGCTGAGAAACCTTTCAATGGTGTTTGTTTTCTTCTCTCTCTTGTGACCAGGCGACCGGCTCCCTCCGCTCCCTCCCGGCCTTTCTTCGGATGAGCCACCTCTTCCGCGAACCATCGCTGCCCGCCACAATCACTTAACCCATTTGAACCTGCTCCTGGGGATTCTGCCTTCTTTATATCTAGACAACAGTTCAGCTCCGGCCAGACGAGAGAACCTAGCGCCATCTCTGTTCCCCCTAAAGCACCAAGAGGGGCTGCGGCCTGGCTGTTGTGCTGGGAACAAAGCCTGGTGAACGCTACAGTCTGTGCAAGAGATGTAACACCAGTGTCAGCCTGCCCCCCAGCAGAATACCCCGTTCCTCTGGAAATCAGAGTCGGGGAAAGGTGGAGAGACGATCCTCTCCTTGAAAAGCAAAGATCTCATGGAGTTGGACTGGGCTTGCTCAGGATGAACTCAGGTGCTATTTTCTTCTTCCCTCAGTCATTGCAAATGCTTTGTGATCGAACTGAAGAACTCCGCCAGGCCCCCCTAGCTTGGAAGTGGCCCCAGCTAACAGTGACTTGCCACAGTTTTTAAGTGGCAGTTTCCCTACCACCCTCACCCCGCCAACTTCAGGACACAACGTTGCGTTTATGAAAAGGGCATTTTGTCCCATTATTTCTTCACGTTCTGCGGGACCTTGGCTGCCCCAGCCTGCTCACTACTCTGGATGGGCAGTGATCTATAGATACAGACTGCTGAGGATTTACCTCCTTCCCTTCTGTCTTGAGTAAACCTGCCCAGCCAGTCGCTCCCCCATGCCGGGTTCGACAGGGTAGAAACATCAGCCCCAAGCAGTTGTTTACCAGCTGAACTTTAAGTGCATTTAGTAGTTGAGCAGGGTCCTTATTGAACATCTGGGTTCTGCATTTATTTATAAGCTATAGTTCCCACCCAGCCGTTCCCTGAAAGCAACACTATCTGGAGGACATTTTTAAGCCCGTTCTTCCTACATGCCTGTTAATGCTGGGAAGTTGGTGATCTGGTTCTCTAGGTCCACATTGTCACCGAAAGCACCATTTCCTCCCTCCTGGTGAACAGAAACTGGGCAGGAAGCAGCAGAGACAGACAGCTGAACAGTGGGAAACGGGATTCCTAGTCACACACCCACATGCAGCTCCCTGCGGATTAGTCTAGCGCTGGAGCAGGGCTAAAGGAAGGCAGCATTCACCCAGTTCAGTCCTTTCCACTGCGTTTAGGTGATTGGGCTTCGGAACCTCCCTGCCCCTCGGCTCTTTCATCTCAGGAAATTCCAATCTCTCCCCAGCTGCAGAACCTTTCAGCCTGGTGGCTATTAGATACCTCGGCAATGGTCCGGTGGGACTCCGGCCCAACGAGCTTGTTGGTTAAACACAGCCAGGGAGCTAGCCTTGTAGACCTTCAGTCAGTGGATGCCAAAGTGTAGAACATGCCCCTGCGAGAGGCCTGATGGAGGAGCTGCAGGAGGGGGCACGGCCCAGCCTGTCATTTCTTCTCCAGTCTGCACTGCCATTTAAAAACCAGCCTCCGCTGCTCTGGTGACAAAGCAAAGCTTCAAGGCATTTGCCTGGGGGTGCAGAGTCTAAACCAAGAGCCCAGAGGTTCAGCGGAGGTGGGCCCTGTGGCCAGTGATGTCAACGGTCCCTGCCCAAAGCTTTGGAACAAAGGAGAGGACGGATCTTCTTAGGAAGAGCTACTCTGAGCCCAGGACTGGGATAGGACCTGCAACAACTCCTGGCAGCAGGGCACCATTGCTTTCATTTTCCTGGAGCAGGGGCCTCAGCATTCACGAGCAGGAGCAAATACTGCCTTAATCCAGTCGTTTAACACAGCCTCCCAGGCAGGCAGCGCTTCCGAAGTGCTCTGGGCAAGGAGGCCAGAAGCCTGGCATGGGTAGAAGGCAGTGGATAGATTGGTGCCATTAGGTGGTTATGAAGTTATCCTCATGCCCATCCTTTGGGGCAGAAGCAACCCCAGACCTTCAGTGAATATCAGAGCAAGGGGCCAGCCCCTCACCCACCCTTTACTCAGTTCTGTTTGTCACACTGGGCCAGCAGTGTGAACTCAATCCACACCCTCCCATGAGTTACAGGACACACCTCTGCTGGCT
The DNA here is from genome assembly GCF_007399415.2 of Gopherus evgoodei. Taxonomy (NCBI): domain Eukaryota; kingdom Metazoa; phylum Chordata; order Testudines; family Testudinidae; genus Gopherus; species Gopherus evgoodei. Next base: position 970,735 of record NW_022060061.1, read on the forward strand.
CAAGGGCGGTAGCAGACTCAAACTACCTGGTGCAGCCATGAGTTCCAGAGTCACCCTGCGGTGCGGGGTCACTGCTCTGCTTTGCTCTACCCTGCTGTTGGTACCTGCATGGAGCCATCCGTCTCCCCTCCAGCCCACTGCCTATCCGACTGGGCACAGCCGTAAGGATGAGGCCAGGCCAGTTGCTCCATCGTGCCCTCTGTACATGGTGTGTGAAAAGAGGACAGCATGACCCCCTCTGTATAATAATTCTTCCCCCTCCCCCAATAAAAAATCCTGGATCACAGGACCAGTGTTTCATGAATGTCATTAACAAAGACTGGACTAGGTGCATGGCCCTGTACAGTGCTTGGGGTGCTACCAGTGGAGCAGCATAGCCTCATTCCTACACGCTGCCCCCTGGGGAAGGCAGGCTGGTCCCCTGCCTTGCTTTCACTCACCCTGGAGCTGGTGCCGGGGGGAGCAGCTCCCAGCTGTGATGTTGTTCAGAAAAGTGACTAAAGAGACCAGCAGGGCATTGCAGAGCCTGGCCCAGATTGGCCAAGAGCAGTGATGTTGAAGCCCCCATCGCTGTTCGGTCTGTAACGCTCACAATAAGCGTCACAGCCTGTCAATTGCAACATTTCAGGGGCATGTTCTAGACTGTGCTGGTCAGAACCCTCTGGATCGTAGTGGAAACTGGAGAAGGAAATGGGGGACAGGAGGGACATGGAGTCCCTGGCATCTGCTGTGTAGAAAAAGAGGGAGGAGGGATTATGAATGGGTGCCTGGGGTGTCAGATGGGGAAATACAGCTCCTACAATGTGATGTAGTGAATGGACCAGGGCACAGCCCCGGCCAGGGCTGAAGAGGTGGGAGGCTGTAGGGGGCCCCCAACCTAGAAAAGAAGGGAAGGGGTTTAAGGGCCAGCTCTGATCCCTGAGTTAGCAGTGTCCCCTCCCCTTCCTCACTGGGCAGCCTTAACCACTGTTGCCAGGCCTGCTGCAGCCAGGGGAGCAAACCCTCCCTGGCACAGGAGTAAATCGCACAGATGTAACCACAGTTGGTCTCTGCCTCATCCATTCATGGTTTTGCTCCCAGCTGTTGCTGACCACACAGCGGAGGCGTGAGCTGGGGTCTGAGAGCTGCTCTTCCTATGCTGCAGACCCCCCCTTTAGGGAGCCCGCCCCACAGCTGACCCTCCTACCACCACCCCAGGAAGGGCTGGGCTCAGGGACTTAAGCTTTAGTGCTCAGATCTCACCCTTTCTAGAACAACTTTGGATTCGCCTTGACAGACCCAGCCCCGAGTGTTCTGTAGGTCTAAGGGCTGCGTTTGCAGAAGGACTGAGCAATCACCGCTAAGAGGGACGGGTGCTTAGTGTCTATGAAAACCAGCCCCTTGAGCCTGGGAGTTAGTCAGAAGAAAGCTGATCCTTGCGGCACCTTTGCTACAGGCTATTTGGTTTTGACGGGCAGCAGGGCGTACCATGTCCTTGCCACGGCTGCAGAGGGTGGGAAGGTAGAAGCCAAGCTGACAAATGCACAGGCCCTCACTCACCGTTACCAGCTCTTTCTTCAGCAGAACTTGCTCACGCGTGCATTCGCCATCAGGCCCCACCTAGCAGCTGCTTTCGTACCATGTGCGCCCAAGGAGCCATGGCAGGCCCAATCAGAGGCTGTTTCTGCTCCCCCTGGGGCAGGACAAAGCCCAGAGAAAGCAGCCGAATGCTGGCCTGGGACAGCAGAAAGCGAGCTGGTCGGCAGGGCCAGGGACACAGGCTGCTACGGGGAGCAGGAGCAGCGAGCAGCAATTTGCCATTTGTGTCTAACGAAGCAAGGAGTCAAAACTTAAGAGAGCTCTCCACACAAAGCCCGTGCTCCAGCCCTCCCGGGTTATTACGGCAGACTTGTGACCTGCTATCAGGAATAAACCGGAGAACTGCTGTCTTAGCGCCTCGAGAACCAGTCTTCTGCTCTCCACAGCCTAAAGGTTCTGCTGGAGGAGAGTCAGGTCCCTGCTACATAATAAGCAGCAATTCAGATTATTTCCGTCTGCGGGACAGTGCACAGAAAGTTACAAACCCGCTCATCCAGTGAGAGTCAGACGGTTCTGACCTTGGGGAATGCAGTGATCTCTAAGAGGCCCCGAATTCTCAGTCCCGCCAGAACACGTGGTGCTGTAGCACTCAGCTCCCGCTGAGATGCGCACTTCCCTGCCCAGTAACAATTCAGCCACTGGAGGCAGGCTTCCCTTGGAAAGATGGATCATGTACACTGCATGGTTCTACGTGCACTTTAGGCTACAGATGATGGGAGTTTGGTTGTCTCAGATGTTAGAACTCACCCTACAATAAGCAGCAGCGGGGGAAGGAGCACAGGCCCAATACAGAGTCACAATGACACATTGTAAACAACTTCATTTAATGTCCTTTCCTTCTTAACGTCAAGAATAAATACTAGATTCCTTTGTAAAAGGCTCAGCAATATGTATTTGCTAGAGAGAATAGCTCCACCGCCCCTTGGTAATTTAAAAAAAACCATCAAAATCAGCGCCCCACCTACATACATGTCATTTGTTCCTGACTAGCCAGGCTGCGGCTCCACTAAGCAGCAAACAATCCCAGCGTAAGAGTTGGCTCAGAACTTCACTGGGTTGTCACAATACCGGCAGGGGAAGTCAGAGGAAAAGGGTCCCAAGCGTCAAGTTTAATCAGTCTCAGTTTCGCTGCTCAAAGCTGGAGTCAGCCCTGGCCAAAGTGCAGAGATGGGGCACAAAAGATACAGAACAGAAGTCATTAGCCTGTGGCAGGTTCCAGGCTGCCATTCATATGCTTCTCTCCAGAGTCTTGGTGAGATCAGCCACTTGTGCTGTGTGCAGCAAGTTAAAAAAAATACCAAGCCAGGTCTGTGTCTACAGGAGACTTCGGAATCACCCACCGCCCAGGCCCCCTAGACATAATGGTGCACGGAGTGGATCAGAACACCTGCCTGTGACGGGGCAAAGCAGGCCCTGTCATAGAGTCTCTCCAGAGCTGTCTTTAAGGCACCTTGGCTGGCACACAAGAGGTGGTGATGGGGAGATCAGGGTTATTTTCCCAGCCAGGATGAGCGTGAGGGCAGCACTTTGGCACATACCGTGGTAAAGCAACACCACTGGCCTTATCAGGTGGTAGCAGCCCCTCCTCAGTCAGTCTTGAGGAGAGGGGTTGGATCAGCTGCCTGGGGAACCTGACTGTCCTAGGCAGATCCCACTAACATGTCCTTTCCCGGCAGGGCCTGCTCTCCCCAGCCCTCTCACCCCTACCCCTTTGCTACGGCAGAGAATGGGGCTATTGGCAGCGATGGCTGGCAGTGCAGATCCTTGCCCACAGACCAGCAAATACAGTGAATCCTTAATGACCCTGCATCTCTGGCTCTCAACCACAAAGCACTCCAGAGTCCATCAGCCCGGAATTACCCGCTGATATGGACTCTCGCCAACCCCCTCGTGCCCTCAGGAGTCACTATCTACAGCTTGTCCTGTTGACTGGAAGCAATTCCCCACACTCCTGCTGCTGCCTCGAGCACCCCCCTACCCCCAAAAAAGTCTGATCTGAGTCCAGAACTGAAGAGACACCAGCTCAGCCCAGGAAAGGGGCAGCAGGGTATTGGCAGAACTGGGGTCTAAAGCAATGGCAACTCCTGCTCAGCTCCAATCCCGAGGACCAAGCCCATCTCTCCCTCCTACGCGCAGCAGGAGGCACACACCTTCCCCAATGCCAAGGTGCCCAGTCACTGCCACGGTGCCCAGTCACTGCCACGCTCTGATCCATCATCCTGCTGTTCAAGGGGCCAGTGAAGCTAAGATCTCAAACCAGAGGCAAAACGGGACAGTGAGAAAAGGCACCAGAGGCAGGGAAATCGCACAAGGGGAAGAATCCACTGAGCAGAACTGGGTTTTTCTTCCATGATCTGAAGGAAACTGGTCTGTGATCTGATCCAGGAGACCTGAAGCAAGAGGTGTTAATTGGGACAGGCAGCAAAGGAAGTGACTGTCAAGAACAGTGGCTTCCATTGCTATCTGGAGCAAAGGGGATGCCATGGAAACAGGGGCAAATTACACACAGAGCACTAAGCAAAACCAAGCCACACGGCTGGACCCAAAGCCAAGGCTCTCCCGCCACAGCCGCACTGCAGCAGTAAACAGCGACGAGGTTGCTCTTCCTCCAGGGGTCCGTATGGAGGCCAACTGGAGCCAATTCACTGCTGCACCGGGGGTCATGGGGGGACATTCCCCATCTTCTCTACTACAAGACAGCGGAAACAAGGCACTGAAGAGGCAGCAGGACACAGCCAGGCCGTGGCCGAGGTCCAAGCAGGCCAAGAGCTACTGTTAAGGCACATAGGAGGTTTCTCCTTTGACACAAATGCACAACAGAGGAGAGAAGCAGAACAAGGAGCAAGTTGGTTGCAGGCCAGGGGATCCTGCCCACCTGCAATTGGCGATGGTCAGAACCAGAGGCTGCTAGGTTAGACCTTGTTTTACTGATGGGACTTGGTACCGAGACCACCTGCTGCTCCTCTCAGCTGCCATCCCCCATGCCCTGCTTTGCTCTGTTCCTTCCTCCTATCCTCAGGGATGTGTATTTTGGCACAGGCTGGTGGCTGCAGAACCCCCTTCCCCCAGCCAAGGGGTTCAAGTCCATAGAGAATCAATTTTAACCCATACTGCCCATCCCATCAGTCAAACCTCTGTGATCCACCCCCGACCCGCCCCATGCCCTCTGGCTCCAGTGCCCCTAATGGGAACTCTGGTACAAAGCAGGCCCATTTAATCCCGCTAAAGGATGCCCAGAAGAGAAGCTGCAGCGATTTGAAAGAACTATACACAGTTGATCTATCAGGCGCTGGGGTGTTTGGCTTTGAATTCACCAGCCCAGCTCTGTACCTGCCCCCCGCAGGAGAGACGGAGTCCGTTTCTCTCCCTTTCCCGCTACGTTCGGACCTGCCTCTTGTCTTCGAAGAGGCTCTTCAGCATGTAGACCTGGAGGAAGGCCACCACCACCAGCACCCCCAGGTTAACAGCTGACCAGAAGTTGACACGGCTCATGTTGCTCTCCTGCAGGTTGCGGTCTCTGGCTTCGAAGGCTCGCAGCAGCGACTGCATCTGGATGCTGCGCTCCAAACGGTTCTTCATGGTCTCAATGGATTCCTGGAAGACAGAAAGGGGACCAGGTGGGGAGGGGGATATCACCTACTGCGCATGGGTGTGGGAAGTGCTGATGATGCTGGAGTGCAGCTAACAAATACCTCCCCAAGAGGTCAGTTCGCTGGGGCCCAAGGCCTGTAAGAATTCCGACTCCCAGCCACTGGACACCCCACCACCTCAGATCACAGGGACAGATCAGCTATCTCCTGAGATGGTCTTCACAGATTTCAAGGCCAGAAGGGATCAGGAAGATACAGCCTGCCTTCCAGCACCACACGAGACACAGACTTCACCCAGTGGTTCCAACCATCAAAGCCCTACTAGCAAAAGGCTCTGCACTGCATTCCTCAATGCCCCCCACCTATCACCCACCTTAATATCTTCTATCTTCATATCCAGCATCTCCTCCGGTTCCACCACCTCAGCCCAGTTATCCCCATCCTCGTCCTCCTGGGGGCTGTCGAAGATGAGCTCGAAGAAAACCAGCTTCTCCGAGATAGTGCTGAAGGAGTTGTCAAAGCAGAGTTTGTAGTCGCCTGCTTCCGTGGGCTCAATGCTGGGGAAAGAGGTAAAAACCGTGAAGATGAGCCAGTCCCGCACTCACTGCTCAAGGGGCCAAGGCAAACAAGCAGTTACTGGGGCATGTAGCTCAGATGGAAAACAAGTACAACTGCACAGTTATGCCACCAAGGGCAGTGAAACCACGGCGGCTGAGGGAGAATGGGGGACTCTGGACTGGGGGAAATAATGAGGTCCACAGAACCCCTGGGAAATGGGATCACAGAGAACACCTGGCACAGGGAGGAGGATTGGGGACATAGGGAACCCAAAGAACCCCTGGCTGGGGGAGACCCTGAAAGAGAGGGGGACAGGACGACAGCAGGCAGGGAGCATGAGGAGGACAATGGGGAAAAGCGAGGAGCCCCTGGTGTGTGCAATGAACTCAGCTTACACGGGCTAAGAGCCGTGTGACCCCCCATGACCAGGCTGGCAGGGGAGTCTGGACGTGCCTGGGGGTTGTAAGAGCCAGAGCCAGCAACACTCACGTGTGCACCCCGTCCGATTTTCGGTACTCGTTGATCAGCAGCACGCCCGAGGGGCTCTCCAGGGAAAAGTCGATGTCCAGGCCCGCACCACCAATAACCTATAGGGCACAATCGCAGGAGTGAGTGACAGGGTCACGCTGCCCCGCAGTGAACAGGCCCCAGCACAGCCTAGGGCCCACTTGGGGCTCAGTTCTGGCAACTGGCTCATCCCAACCACGGTGGCGATCCCCCACCCAAGACCCAGCCTGGTCCTCTGCTTCTTCACCTCCCCCTACCCCAACCCCCTGCAGCCCCAGACCCCAGTCCACTGACACACCCCCTCACCAGGCCTGTTCCCCCCTAATAACACTGAGACTCCCTGGTCCTAGCTCCCTTCCTCTTACCCCCCAACCTCACCCCACCCCCCCAATTCCCAGCCCCCAAATACCCCCTGCCCTCCTCCCCATTCTCATCCCCCCAGCCCACCATCAACCCCCCTTCCCATCCCCCAGCCAATCCCCCCCAACCCAGCATCCCCCCTCCCCCACCCACATCCCCTCCCCTTTTCCCTGCCCTCCCAGCCAACCGCCCCAGCATCCCCCCCCAGCCCAACCCCCCTGCGCACAACCTCCCCCTCCCCAGCCCCCTATCGACCCCCCTTCTCTGGCCCCCCAGCATCCCCCTCCCCTTTTCCCTGCCCTCCCAGCCAACCGCCCCAGCATCCCCCTCCCCCAGCCCAACCCCCTGCCCACAACCTCCCCCCCCCAGCCCCCTATCGACCCCCCTTCTCTGGCCCCCCAGCATCCCCCCTCCCCCAGCCCAACCCCCTGCGCACAACCTCCCCCTCCCCAGCCCCCTATCGACCCCCCTTCTCTGGCCCCCCAGCATCCCCCTCCCCCAGCCCAACCCCCCTGCCCACAACCTCCCCCTCCCCAGCCCCCTATCGACCCCCCTTCTCTGGCCCCCCAGCATCCCCCTCCCCCAGCCCAACCCCCCTGCCCACAACCTCCCCCCCAGCATCCCCCTCCCCCAGCCCAACCCCCCTGCCCACAACCTCCCCCCCCAGCCCCCTATCAACCCCCCTTCTCTGGCCCCCCAGCATCCCCCTCCCCCGCCCACATCCCCCTCCCCTTTTCCCTGCCCTCCCAGCCAGTCGCCCCAGCATCCCCCCCCAGCCCAACCCCCCTGCCCACAACCTCCCCCTCAGCCCCCTATCGACCCCCCTTCTCTGCCCCCCAGCACCCCCCCCAGCCCAACCCCCCAGCCCCCCATCGCCCCCCCGCACCTGGTACTCGGCCTCCATGGAGCCCCCGCCCGGCGCGCCCTGGTAGAAGCACTCGCGCCGCCCGGCCGGCAGCAGGAACGTGAACTCGGCGTCCGGGGGCGGGGGCGGGGCCGGGGGCGGGGGCGGGGCCAGCGCGGCGCGCGAGCCGCCCCCGGGCGCCAGCAGCAGCAGCAGCCGCCACAGCGCGCGCCAGGCGGCCGCCATCATCCGGGGACCTGCGCGGAGGGGGCGGAGCCCCGCCCCGAGCGCGCTGATTGGCCGCCCCGGCCGCGCGTGACGTTCGGGGGCGGGGAGGGCCCCGCCGGCGGCGGACTGGGGCAGAGGTGGCTGCGCTAAAAGCCTGATCCGGGGGCAAACGGGCGCCGCGGCTCCCACGCGGCAGAAGCCTGCCCCTGGACAAGGGCCCCGCGGCTGACCCTAGGGAAAGAGCTGAGCGAACAGGCGGAGGCGGCTCTGTCAGGCAGTTGTGTAGTCACCTAAAGGCGGTCAAGCCGGCCTTCGGGGGTCTTTGTGGCTCGGAAGGAGCGATTGGCCCAGCCCTGTCTCACCTTCTTCAGTATCGGATTAGCTCATTGGTCCAGCCAGCCTGAACATCATGCAGTATCAGAACAGGCCATTGGTCCAGCCCAGCATCTCAGCCCATGAGCCCATTGGTCCATCCGGTTTGGGCTGTCCCACCGCTGTCTCTGATGATGCTGCAGAGGGAGCCAAAGTCCCACAATGCACCTGGCCAAGTGGTCAATGCTCAGGGGCAGGTGCCCAGGCAGGGCTGGGAGTGCGGCTGGGGCCATGGCGCCTGGCCATTGCCTGCCCCTCCGCGGCTGGGGCACACCCAGGGAGCAGCACTTCACGCCCCGCTCCGGAGCCTGGGCTCGGACCGCAAGGGCGGCTTGGCTTGCGGGCTAAGACACCGGGCTGGGACCCAGGAGATTTTGGTTTCAAGGCTCCGCTCTGCCACAGACTCTCTTGTGTGAATCACTTCATCGGAGAATGAGCCGTCCCTGCCTCACGGGGATGCTGGGAAGATGACTATTTTCATGGGGCTCAGAAGCCATAAGGAGTGGGGCCGGATAAGGACCTTGCTAGGCACGGGGAGGAAGTGGTAGTTTTCTATCAGCCCTGCTGCCCTCTGTGCGACGGAATTGGAAGCAGGCGGATGGGACAGAGTCCATCTTGCTGCTGCAATGAACAAGAAGCAGCTGCCGGTATCCCAGGGATGCAGATGAACTTTCAGTCACAATAATGTGGCGTTGCGGGAGTTTGGCAGTGAGAGATCGTCCACAGAATAAGGCTGGTTGGAAACCACAAATGAACTGCCATAGGCACAAGCAAGACTGATGTCTGCTTAGTGGGGGGCTGGGATGGACACGTGCTCCACACACCGCTTGTGTGTACACATGCTGTCTGCCCATGCACAGACAGCACTCATGCAAACAACACCTGAACACACACATTTACATGTGATGGCCAACATACCAGGGATTGAACAGGCAACTTTGTGAGTTTCTGCAATTTAAACTAAAGAGCCAAGCTCTTGGGCTGAGAACTCTAAGAGACACACACCCTTTGGGTTGGGCGCGGAGGGAGAATTCATAACACACATGCACGCACAAGACCACGTGCAGGTACAGATACATGTGCATCGTTGCACCTCTGATATTCAGCGACTGCATTTCTACCTGTGCTTCTTCGTTCTACTTGTCTCCACTGCTAACTTTCAACTGGGGCATCTTCCCTTTCAGCTAGTCATGAGGTTATTCATCATTTCCTGTCAAAATGTTGTGCAAGCAGTGCTGTGTCCCACTTCAGTAATGGGGGAAGTGATTCCCATATAACTTGTAAAGTACAGTCAAACCTCGCAATAACGCGCCCCGCCATAACGCGAAATCGCATATAACGCAATCACAGGTTGGCTCCCCTTTAAGGTATAATACAGTATGGTACTGTACCAATGGTCCCCAACACCATGGCAGGGAAGAGAAGCTGCAGCCCCACACCTGTCGGGGACAGAGAACTCCTGGGCTGCGGGCGACAGTGCTCTCTGTCCCCGGCAGGCGCGGGGACGCGGCTTCTCTCTGGCTTCAAGAGGAGCTATGGCTCCCCGCCTGCTGGGGACAGAGAGAACCAGCATCTGCAGCCCAGGAGTTGTCTGTTCCCAGGAGGCGGGGAGCCGCGGCTCCTCTCCCCTGCTGGACACTAGGCACTAGGTGCACTAGGCAGCACACATCAATGCACTGCGTTGGGGGCCACTGACAAACCCCGCTATACCGCGACCCCGCATTTAGCGCGATTGAAGTTTTTGGACGCCAAACATCGCATTATAGCGGAGTTTCACTGTATTTGGAGATTTAGAGAAATATAAATGGTTCTTAGCTGCAGTCCACTGATGTACGGTAAGATCCCAGGAAACTGTCACAAGATTTAGGGCCTGAGTTAGATCTTAGTCAACTCTTGCTGTAAATCTGGAGTAACTCCATTGAATTTACACTTGTACAACTGAGATCACTGGCCTTGGCTCTCAGTAACTCTGTTGAAGTCAGTGGAATCACACCACTGTCAGATTAGTGTGAGAAGAGAATTGTGCCCAGAACCTGGCATGTAATTTACACCATGGATGAGGTCACTGTTGGTCTCAGCCCTTTGACTTTAATGTGAGGCTTTAAATTTGCAGTAGGAAAAGGAAGAAAAGCCCTTTTACGTTCAGGGACATTCTGTAATTTCCTTCCGAGATGGGGAAATTCCATCTTGGGCAAAACTTCCTTCTCCTTTTCGCGTGCTTCTGACTAGGAACCTTCCGTGCATGTTGGGCTCCTACTGTCTAGTCACCAAAGATCCAGGACGCTCAGCGGAAAGATGAGCCTGAGGATTCTCTTTCTCTTAGCTGGTATGTTTTCTTCCCCTCTATTTAAACTGTATTTGAAGCTTTCCCTCTGAGTGTTCCTCCAGGACGAGGGACCTGAAGAAGCTCATGCTGTATCACATATCTGAGGCCAGTTATAGATGGGAGGTGAGGGGAGTAAGTGACCGTAGAAATTGCACAATGATTTGGCAACTGTAGGGCATGGGGGCTGGGCTTTATCTCCAGAAGGGATTTCAGCAGGAAAATGGAGGGAGCGGTCAATGCAGCAGAGTCACGTTGACACCCATTTGAGCCTTTGGGTCAAATTTGCCCCTGGCATAAACTTTGGAGGACTCCAGCCTCAGCCCAAACGTCTACACTGCGACTGTTAGCACTGCAGGCCAGCCCCAGCGAGCCCGAACTAGCTGGCCCAGCACCACAGTGGTTTTACTGCAGTGTGGCCGTGCCCTCTGAGGCCTCTTTCAGAGAGCTGTGGGTCAACTCTTGGGTGTTTCCTGAAGCTCGTGCCGCTGTGCTTCCCTGTGTCCCCAGGGGCAGGCAAGGCAGAAGCTGGCATTGCACAGTCCATGCTGTCCCCAGTGGGCAGGGCAGGAGCCTGTCCTGTGGTGTGCAGGAAGCTGCCAGTCTATGGGCACCTTGTGTCATCACTTCACTCCATCTTCCCCTGGCTACTCCAGGCTCGATGGCAGGTCCCAGCCTAACTCCCGCCCCACTGCTTTACCTGGACATGTCTTCCGAGCCCCCTGCCCGAGGAGACTCCACCCAGCTCGTCTGCATCGCGCCGAGAGCCTACGTGGACAGCGAGTTCTGGTTGCTGAAGACGGATCTGGTTCAGCCCGTACAGACACTGTTTGCCTCGGAGGCCCAGCATCGTGTCACCTTCATCCTGTGGAACGTCACCGGGAAGGACGCCGGGCAGTACCGGTGCCGGTACCGCAGCTACAACGGGAGTGCCAGGCAGATGTCAGAGTTCAGCAATGTGGTGGAGGTCGCAGTGTCAGGTAAAGGGCTTTTAGATCCGAGGGAAACTGGCTGAGCTGAGGTGAGAGCGGGGAAGTGTGGGCAAGTGTAGTGCAGTTCCCCCTCACTCCCCTACCCGCCGAGCTCTGCCGGTGCC